>NC_057808.1:306080306-306090003 GCF_018294505.1 Triticum aestivum | reverse complement strand
GTTCATCCCAGAGGCAGCATTGATCGGCTTCAGTTAGCAGCAGTAGCGAAGGAATCGCTCGATCGGGTTCAGTTAACAGCCATCGATCGATCGCTCGGGTACAGTAACGCGTAGCCTGCAGTGCAATCGCTCGGGTTCAGTTAGAGCCCAACGCCTTGCTCGGGTTCAGTTAGAGCCAACGCCTCGCACACACGCGCGTACGTGTATGAGAGAAACGCGCATCGCTCGGCCCCCGACCTCCCACCGTAACCGGGAACTCCCCGAAAGTTTCCTCGCCCTTGCTTCTACCACGGTTTTTTCTGTCATGGACGGCCCAAAGAATGTCATGCAGCTGCGTCTCCGGCCCGCCCAGGACGAAAAGCCCATTTTCTGTCATGATTTTTTGTCATAGAAGTAGGAGCCCACCACATCTATGATGATACCGGGTTTTGTCACAATTATCGTCATAGAAGTGTCATATGTATGACATAATTTTTTTTCGTTCGGCCCAAAATGTCACGGATGTGTCTTTTTTTGTAGTGATACCTACCTATGGATTGATTAAGATCCTTCAAGTAAGTTGTCATCGGTGCAAGCAATAAAAATTGCTCTCTAAATATGTATGATCTATTAGTGTGAAGAAAATAAGCTTTATACAAACTTGTGATATGGAAGAAATAAAAGCAATAGACTGCATAATAAAGTTCTTTATCACAAGCAGCAATATAAAGTGATGTTCTTTTGCAATAAGATTTTGTGCATCCAACCATAAAAGTGCATGACAACCTCTGCTTCCCTCTGCGAATGGCCTATCTTTTACTTTTATCTTCTACCCTTATACAAGTGTCATGGTGATCTTCACCTTTCCTCTTTCCTCTTTTCTTTTGGCGAGCACTATGTGTTCGAGAGATCCATATATATATATATATATATATAGGGTGAGTCTATTCTAATAACACCCCTTAAGAGTCTTATTCTAATAACACCAGCCTTATTCTGCACATCCCCCACCAGATCGCCGCCGCCCCTCCCCTCCCAACCTTCTACCGCGGCAGCGGCCTGGGAGCGCCGCCGCCCCTCCCCTCCCGGCCTTCTTCCGCGGTAGCGGCCTGGAAGCGCCGTCGCCCCTCCCCTCCCGGCCTTCTTCTGCGGCGGCAGCCTGGCAGCGATGCCACCCCTCCCGTCCCCGCTTTCTCCCGCGGTGGCGGCCTGGGAGTGCCACCGCCCCTCCCTTCCCGGCCTTCTTCCGCGGCAGCGGCCGGCAGCGACCCCGCCCCTCCCCTCCAGGCCTTCTTCCGCGGCAGCGGCCAAGCAGCGCCGCCGCCCGTCGCCGCTCGGCCTTCTTCCGCGGCAGGAACCGAGCAACGCCTCCGCCACCAGCATATCGGCCTTCTTCCACGGCAGCAGGTCGGTAGCACCGCCATCGAACTCCTGCGGGCCTGCAATTAGTTGTACTTCATCAGATGTGGATTGGTGCTGCCTCGACATCAAACCAATCGATCAAGGAGGACTGTGCGCAAGGTTCCTTCATCCACGGCAGCTTCTTGGATTAAGTCTGCAACGACCTTCAGAGCAAATCCTTCGTCTCCGTTCACCTTGAGCAACGTCCAGACCGCTCATGAACTTCTGAAGGGCAAATGGACTGCACAGGCGAACACGAAAGTTGTGCAGACTGACGAGAAGAGAACTTCCTCCTGCATACGCAAGAAATCACTGCAACACGAGGTAAGCAGTACACTTCCTCAACCTTATCAGTTTAGTACGCCTACAAAAACGATGCAGTGCGGTTGCTTCGGTTCGTTGTGGGGGAAAATGCAGTGAACTTGCTCGGTTATGCAGTACGCTTGTGTAGGTTCATTACGGACAACGATGCAGTGTGGTTACTTCAGTTCACATTGCAGGATGATGCAGTCAGCATTCATTAGTTTCGCAGTACCATTTGTAACACATTGCAGTTCACATGATTCAGTTCATTTTGCCTGACAATGCAGCTCGGTCATTTTGTGTGCAGGAAATGACGTTCAACAGATACAAAATGCCGCGCATAATTGACAACCTAGGGAACAACAACTTTCAGAAGAGTAAAGCTTCTTCTGAAAGAGATACTGGCTGGGTTACCCCTGAGATTCATCGAGGATTCTTCACGACAACAAACAGGGTGCACTACTCTCCGGAAGAGGATTTTTTCCAAGGAGAAGAGGTAGTCGAGGATGACGACGATGTCACCTTCATCTGGGAGGCCACTCATCGACAGGAGGATGAAGATGACGACGATGAAGATGACCCAATAACAGTTCTCAACCCAGAGTATAAGCACGAGTTCACTACGTTTGGACAGCATGTCCGAACAGACAATGATGATGCAGTTTAACACGATGTTGCAGCAGATGATGATGATGTGCCACCGCTCCAAAATTTTCAAACCAATCCACTGAGACATCGTCACAACACTGGATTACCACCACGTCCACCTGCTGCACCCCAAAACAGAGCTCAGCGTCCACCTGCTGCACCGAAAAACAGAGCTCCAAGCAGAGCTGCTGCATCAACTTCGACAAAGCGACCACCAACGGTGACTCGGTCAAAAGTCAACAGCAGGTACAAATCCTCCTCACTATTGCCGCCGCGAGATCCTCAAGTACACAGATCTGCTATAACCCCGCCATGTCCAATACAAACCAGCGAGCTGCAAACACCATCGGGTGAACGACTCTACACACATGTAAGTTTATGTTCTGAAAAATAATAATAATAGTTGCAGTCCATTCAGATAACATTGCAGTGCACACTGATATTTCTTGTGAGGTTTCACCTAGCATCTAATACATTGGATTCTTCTAAAAACTTAGGAACACTGCATGCTTTTTTAAACTCGCATGCACTCCTCGTATTTTAAAAACAGAACAGAACAAATTATCTCATAGAGCATTGCACTTAATGCAGGATAAAAACATGCCGCTGAACCTCATACCTGCCGCTGGAATGAAGTTCACCACATACGACAAGGCATGGGACTTTTACAACAATTATACAAGATGTGCAGGGTTTGGCATACGCCAGAGGGCACAACACAAGACAAATACCTACATTGTCTGCTCAAGAGAAGGGACGCACAAGCAGACTGTGTCAGATTATCAAAGGAAACGTCAGAAGACATAAAAAAGGATTGACTGCAAGGCAAAGATTAGAGTCAAAAAGAGGAAGGACGACAAATTTGTGATAGAAATGGTTGCACTCAACCACAATCACAAGATGCTGGAAAGCCCCGGGATGCTTTTGCACAAGCGATCGCACAAAAAAGACGATCCTTTGATAGACCATAGTGAAAGACATGCAACTAGACAACCACACACATGCTCAGATGATGTCAACGCTGTCGCGTATGTCCGGTGGTCTGCATTACATGGGACATACTAGCCGCGACTGGGTAAACAAGTAAGCACATCACAAACACATATCGCTTGAGCATCCTGTCGGTAATTATTTCCTGTTTGATGAGATGAGTTTGCATTGTGTTTGAAAATGCAGGAAACAAAAGTTTGCCAGAGAAGAGTCCCAAGATGATGTCAAGAAACTTCTGGATTTCTTCGAGAAGATGCAGAAGATAAACCCAGAGTTCTTCTATGATTATGACGTTGATGCAGATAACTGTGTAAGAAACGTCTTTTGGGCCAACGCAAGTTGCAAAGGATCGTATGAAGATTTTGGAAATTGCGTTACATTTGACACGACGTATAAAACTAACAAATTCCACATGCCGCTGGGAGTCTTCGTGGGAGTGAACCATCATCTACAGAGCACCATATTTGCTGTTGCCCTCGTGCGAGATGAGACAATACCATCGTCCGAGTGGGTTTTCAAAACATTTCTAAGGTGTATGAACAACAAGCCGCCAATCTGCATCCTCACAGGTACAAAAAAAACCCTGCATACTTACGTTTGTTTGGTGCACTTATATTCCTTCCATCTATCTTACACACACATAAACAACTTAATAAAAAAACACTATTTGTGCCTTCTCAGACCAGTGTTCTTCAATGAAGGCAGCATTAAAAACTATCCTCCCACATACTCTGCATAAGTTGTGTCGGTGGCATATCATGAAGAAGTACAAAGACCACCTCGCCTTGCTGTATAAGGCGCACGAGAAACTCAAGGATTATCTCAATGCGGTGCTCAACCACCTACTAATGCCGTCATAATTTGAACAAGCATGGAAGGACCTCATTTAGAGATACAACTTGCAAGACGATGAAGTGATGAATTCACTGTGGGAAGACAGGCACGAGTGGATCTCGGCTTACTAAAAGGAAGTTTTCTGTGCTCGGATGACTTCCATGCAGAGAAGCGAGAGCCTGAACCGCATACTGAAGCAAAAGTTTGTCAAAGAGAAGCATGATCTCCATCTGTTTGCTCAGCAGGTGGACAAGTGCATTCAGACCAGGAAGGCCGTCGAGCACGCAGAGACAGTAGCAAATGAGGTAAACAAAAAAGGTCCATCAAAAACTGCTAAAAATATAACTACAGAAACAAACAATTTTTTCATTTCTCTGGTTCGTAACAGTGCATTTCTGATCATGCAGTCAGAGGTAAAGACAACAACCCAGTTTGGGTTCGAAGTTCAGCTATCAAAAGTGTATACAAGGGCAGTGTTTGCAGATTTCAAAGAAACACTCTACCATAACACTGCATTCAGAGCAGAACAGTGCCCTGAGAACCTAACAAAGTATCTCGTACACCACTACAACAGATTGGATGCATTTGACTGGGCAAGGCATAATTTCCATGTGGTCGCCGATGAACAGAAAGGTGTCCACGAATGTGAATGCAAACTCTGGACACACACAGGTGAGACTCCTATCACAAAAAATTCTAGTTTCTGATAGTCATGCACGAAAGCTCACTTACTGGACTTTAAAAAGTCCACATGCATGACTAATTCACAAAACCAAATGAAGTTCACTTCTTTAAAATGAACAAATAACGAAAAAATATGTGTTTATTAATTTCATGCAGTTCACTTACAAAACAAAGAAATCATGTGTTGTCTGTAGGGCTCTTTTGCGTCCATGTGTTATGCATGCTTTCTCATTTGAGAGTACTCAAGATTCCTGAGGTGTACATCATGAAAAGATACACCCGTAACGCAAGATCAGATGCGACATTTGGCAGAAGAGATTATGAACAAACAACACCAGATGGAACTTCGCTTTTTTGCCATAGAAAATTGCTGACAGAAACAGCAATGGACCTTGCAAACAAAGCGACAAGGTCCGACGCTGGGTGCCACAGAACATTGTCTGGTATGAGGGCACTGATCGAGGAAGTTGATGTGCTCAATGAAGAAGAAGAAGCAGCAAAACTAAAGCAAGCAGAGAAATCCCAGCATGACAATAATGCCGAGCAAGTAGAAAATACCGAACACAGCGGAACTGGTGCTATCAAAAAAGAAACAATTCTTTCACCTCCTGTTTCAAACACAAGAGGAAGGAAGAAAGGGGGTGATGCAACCCAGAAAAAGGTTGCATGCGAGGAGAAAAATGATGACAAAAACAGTAAGCCACAGCCTGAGCTGGACAGTGATGGTCACCCACTGGGAATAAACAGGTGCAAGACATGTAATGAAATCAGCGGCCACAATTCCAGGACATGTACAAAAAGACATGAACAAGAAAAACGAGGACATGGCGATGCACAATCAAATAGAAATTCCACTCACAACACTAAGAAATGGACGAAACCGAGACATTGTAGCATCTGCAAAAAGAGGAAGAGACACAATTCAAGAACCTACCCCAAAAGAAGAAGATCAGAAAATGAGGAAGATGAACAAGATGAAATCGAAGAAGAAGATGGCGACACAACTGAAGAAGAAATGGCTTATGAAGAAGCAGATGAAGAAGAGGAGGAAGAAGAAGAGAGTGAAGAGGATGAAGAACATGAAGAAGCAGTGCCTTATGAAGAAACAGATGATGAAGATGAGGAAGAGCAAGAAGAGGAGGAAGAAGAGAGTGAAGAGGACGAAGAACATGAAGAAAGAATGCCAACAAGACCACCACAAGGGAATGCTGCTATACAGAAACAACCGAGAATGACACCACTTTCAGAAAACAAGGTAGGAGGACGAAAGGATGCAGTACACAGCACTGGAAAACGAAAGCAGCCATCAACCAGCACGCGGGGAGCAAAGAAGGATGCAGTTCACATCACTGGAAAACGAAAGCAGCCATCAACCAGCACGCGGGGAGCAAAGAAGGATACAGTTCACATCACTGGAAAACGAAAGCAGCCATCAACAAGCACGCGAGGAGCAACGAAGGATGCAGTTCACATCACTCAAAAACAAAAGCCACCATCAACCAGCACGTGAGGGACTACAAACACAACGGTGCAGAGACAAGAACCAGCAACACTGCCACGTAAAACAAAAGAAAGTGCGATGTTAGACACGCTCCAGTCACCGCGGAGAAGCAGCAGGTTAACGACCAAATAGATGAACTTTAATAAATTAATCATATGCATAGCAGTTTGCTTATCTGTATGACTTATGTATCAGTTTAAATTTCATGTAAACACAAATTTCCCACTGACTATGAGTTATTCAACTAAACCATCTAAAGACAAATGGTGTATATAGTATACCATATATATAGCAGTCTAGAGTAAAACTTTGACACATATTAAACCAAAAATGATGTAAAAAATGCAGTTAGCTCACTGGCAGCATGAAGTTCGGAATAATTATTGAAGCGGTTCAGATCACAAAAGTACTTATTACAAAACACATCAAAAAGATGAAGCGTTCGACATGCAAAAGTACTTTATTACAAAATCAACCTCATAACCTTAACCAATCACGTCAAACGTGATTCTAACCGTACGATCCTCGAGTTGAAAGAAGTTGAGGACAACAACTTGCTCAGACTTCAGACCACTATCGATGACAAATTCCTTCCATCCTTTCTGCAGACACAGCCGCCCGTCAACGCCTACACGGTACTTGGCTGGTTTAAGGTGTCGATTACCAAGAACAACTTGGAGAATTCCCTTCTTCTTGAGCCGGAGATACCTAACAGCTCGTTGGGGAATTTTCTGCAAAAAAGTAGTGCAGATTAAACGCAATCTAATGTGCAGTGCGGAACTTGCAAACAAGAAGTACGGTTACAACTATTATGAAGATCTTGAGACTACCTGCATTTAGTACAAAACCTACAAGCGGGGGAAATTGTGGAAACTATTACTTCTCATCTAGTATCTAAGCAGTTCACATATTGTAACCATGCAAAATAAAACACGAGCTCCATGCACACAAGCAAAGAAATCAAAACAAGATATAAGTACAAAGTGCAGTACACTTCAATAAAACAAAATAAGTACATTCCTAAAAAACTAGAAGTTCAGACTAGTATGGAATTATACAAAAAAAACACACAAAAAATCAGATCAAGCGAAAATTACCATCTTGTAGTGAGTCTCAACATCTGTTGGCGTAAGCTGATGGACAAAAGGACTTGTGCGGCAAAGGCCACGGCGAAGCAGGGCGGAATAGAACGCAGAAACGTTGATGTGGCCCATATCCAATCCTGCTGTGAATACTGTGCCATATGCAAGCTGCTCAGCTCGCCCAGCTCGGCACAATACCTTCCCCCCACGACGAGCACGACGGGCCTGCGAGCAAGCTGAGCAATCGCAGTGCGTCGGCACACCACAACCATGCCCGCAGCAGGAGAGATTCGCGCAGGGGCCCGGAGCCATCGCAACAAAAACCTAGAAAAGGTAAAAATTAAAGAGAGGCTAGAGAAAGGAGAGGAGTTGCGGCTAGAGGAGAAATGAACTGCAAAGGAAGGGTAGAAGTTGGCCTACATTTATAGGAGAGGAATGCAAAAAGGTCAAAACTGAAAATTAAAGAGGAGTTAATGAAAATTACATTACCAAGAATGAAGGACAATCAATAAAGGTTTATGTTACCAAAACAAAAAAGTTTTACCAGGAAGTTCTACAAAGACTTTGACTGCAGAAATTCCCATGAACTAACCGCATATCATTAAATAATAATTCTCTGAAAAATTATAATCCACATACCATTTTATGTGTGAAGTTCTACAAAGTCTTACCAGGAAGTTCACTATATGTGTGCATGAAGTGCAGTACATGCTCAAAATGAAGCATAAAGAAAAGCACTTTCGCGCAGTGCACAAAAGCAGAATTAGTGCACCTGATGTAGTCCTTAACTGTAAGCCATGCAGTCCGCAGCGTTGGCATAACCAGTCACAACTTTAGCACAAAGAAACATGCACTCAGTGCAAAATGTGTACACCTGAAGCACAGGACCATGACGAATGCAGTGCACACCCCTACCAACAATGCACAAAAATGTAGCGCAAAACATGTGTAGTACGGAATGCGTGCACATGCAGTATAAAAGACTGATCAATGCAGTGCACGGATGATTTGCTAAGCAGTGCACGCCCCTACATTGAAAAAAATACTTAAGATAGAAAATAGAAAGAAAGAAAATTGACCACCACAGGTGCATCCGGCCCAAGCCAGTCTCGTAGTAGGTCTGCACCCACCGTAGGCGAGCCGTTCTGAGCAACAATGCATGTGGCCGGGCGCACATGGGCCCACGGGTCAGAGAGCATAGAGCATCGAGCGCCGGGTATAAGCGCCCAAATAAGTAACCAGAGGAGTTCAATACAACCGCCTCGCCAGCGCTTATAAACAGGTCGGGCGCGCCTTCCGCGGGCAAGGTGGGACTAAACATTAGGCCGCACACAACGCACCGGGAACCAGCCGTGCTCACAGGCCGACTTGGGCCCAATGCGCCTTCACTCCACGAACACAGGCCCAATAAGGCCTACTAAGAAAAAACAATAACATGTATGAAATTCAGTTCAAGAATACAATCATGCACAAAACATGCATTGTTTATGCAAAATATATTATTAGATTTACTAGTTATGCTGAACAAAGTATTACCAACTACTCAATGCAACAGATTCAGATATTCATATTGTAGTTCAGTTTCAGACAAAACAAAAAACATTGGTACTTCTAACAAAGTATATGTAACACCCCGCATGTAACTTGCCATATTGTAACTCCGACTCTTACCATTTCCGGCTATGTGTTATGATTTTCCCTCCGTTGTCGGGTTTTGTCTTTCGTTTTGTATTTTGTCATGTCATGCATTTTCATATCATGTAATCATGTGCATTGCATAAGCATACGTGTTCGTCTCTTGCATCCGAGCATTTTCCCCGTTGTCCGTTTTCCAATCCGGCGCCCCTATCTCCTCCGGTGCACCCCTCTTGTTTTCTTTCGTGTGCGTGTGTCAAACTTTCTCGGAATGGACCGAGGCTTGTCAAGTGGCCTTATTATACCACCCGGAAACCACCAGTCAAGTTTCGTTCCATTCGGAGGTCGTTTGGTACTCCAATGGTTAACCGGGCATCCGCAAAGTCCATTTGAGTGTCTAGACAAACCCCCCTCAAAAACCAGCCCAAAACCCACCAAACTCTCTTCTATGCTCTAGGTCGTTCGATCATGATCGTGTGGGCGAAAACCGCACCTCATTTGGAGTCTCCTAGCTCCCTCTACCTATAAAACTCCATCTCCCTCGAAAAACGGAATCACAGACGAAACCCTAGTTTCTCCATCGCGCGCCGCCGGACGAAAACGTCCGCGCCGGACAACGTCCGCCCGCCTCCGGCCTCCC
>NC_057808.1:306073969-306079816 GCF_018294505.1 Triticum aestivum | reverse complement strand
CCGCGCCCTCCGGCGCCGCCCCCACCGGCGACCGCCGCCCTCCGGCGTTGGCCGCCACCTCCGGCCTCCTCTTCTCTTCCTCCGGCCGACGTGCTCGAGCTCCTGTACCTCGCCCGATCCAGATCTCGGTACCCGTTGACTTTCTCTCGAACCCCCCCAAATTTCTTCAGAGTCCCCAGATTTCATCGGCATATGCCTCTGTTCATAGCTCCGTAACTCCGTGCATGTAGCTCCGATTCGCGCGTGTAATATGTCAAATTGTTCGTCTCGTGATGCTCTTCATTTTATTCAATTGCACCATGTTCATTAGAGGTCATCTTGATGCCCAAATCTTCGTTGGAAGAGGGCTAGTTGCTGTTAATCTCTGGTTCTTATCAGAAATTGGAGATTTGTCATTTTTGTATCATTTAATCTGTGCATCTTGTGAGCATGAGCTCTACATGTGTTTTGAACTATGCCATGCCATCTTTCCAGTGGTGTAGTCCATGTATTTTTGTGACCTCTGTGGTGACTAGCACAAGCATGCAAAGTAGGCCCCGTAATATTTCTGATTTCAGGGAGTTGGTGATTTCTCTAAGTCTTTGTCTGCTGTAATTTTGTTGCCATGTAAACTTGATGCTACAGAGCGATCCATGCATATTTTGGAGATGTTCAGTAAGGATGTTTTGTAGATATATTTGTAATTGATCCATGCCTGCAATTTTTTGCAATTATGGAGTGCCATAGCATGACTCAATCTTGCTCTACTTTTGCTATAAAATATTTCTGGCAGATTCTTAACATGATTTGCAATCTTGCCAAGCTTATTGTAGTTGATCCATACATGCTATCTAATTGTTCTTGACATTTTTAGCTTCATAAACATGGCATCTTGTTGGAGGTATGCTTGGTTTGTCATGCATTGCTCTGTAGTGAGTGCATCAAGCTCACAAAGAGGCCTAGATATTAATATTTCTGCCATGCTCTGTTTTCTGCTAAGTCTGAAACCTGATAACGAAACTTGCTATGTTTACATGCTTTCCATCATATCTTCTGGTCCTTTTTGGCTTATGGTCAGTAAGGGACTTTTGTCATGTGCATTTAGTAGAACACTTTCATGCCTTGTTTTGCTATATTAAGTTCCTGTAGCATGTTGATTTCGTGCTCTGAACATTGCTACCTGATGCTGATTTCTGCCATGTCCAGTTTTTCACTAAGTCTGTGAACCTGTAATCTTTTGCACTTTTGCCATGCTTGTTTGAGCTTGATATATTGTGAACTAGCCGTAGCTCAGTGTTCATCTGTTGTCAAGCATCTCCTGTAGATTACTGTCATGTGCTTTGTTGCTATGTTTGAGTGCTGTAGCATTGTTACTTGTTGCATTTTAAGTGCTATCTTGCTGTTAATCGCAGATTCGTGTCATTCTTGTTTTGCTTGCCATTTGCAAACCGTGCATCCGATTCCGGTGATCTTTATATCGATTTCGACCGAAATCATCTCATCTTTCTAGTGGCATGCTTGGTTTGCCAAGTTACTGCCATGTTCATCTTTTCCTTCCGGAGCACGCATATGCATCGCATATCATATCTTGCATATTATACGTGTTTTGCATCATGTTGCTTGTGCATTTCTCGTGGTTGATTGTGGTTCCGTTTGCTTGTGTTCTTGTCTTGGGTAGAGCCAGGAGACGAGTTCGTGAATGAGGAACCTGTCGAGTACGCTTACGAGGATCAAGCTTTCGACAACTCTGAGAACCTTGCAGGCAAGATGACCACCCCTCGAAATCACTTCTATCTTTGCTTTGCTAGTTGTTCGCTCTATTGCCATGATCCGCTACCTATCACTTGCTATATCATGTCTCCCATTTTAGCCATGTCAGCCCCTAACCATCCTTTCCTAGCAAACCGTTGTTTGGCTAAGTTACCGCTTTTGCTCAACCCCTCTTATAGCGTTGCTAGTTGCAGGTGAAGTTGAAGTTTGTTCCATGTCGGAACATGGATATGTTGGGATATCACAATATCTCTTATTTAATTAATGCATCTATATATTTTGGTAAAGGGTGGAAGGCTCGGCCTTATGCCTGGTGTTTTGTTCCACTCTTGCCGCCCTAGTTACTGTTATTCCGGGATTATGTTCCTTGAGTTTGCGTTCCTTACGCGGTCGGGTGATTTATGGGACCCCCTTGATAGTTCGCCTTGAATAAAACTCCTCCAGCAAGGCCCAACTTTGGTTTTACCATTTGCCGCCTAAGCCTTTTCCCCCCCGGGTTTTCGCGAGCCCGAGGGTCATCTTTATTTAAACCCCCGGGCCAGTGTTCCTCTGAGTGCTGGTCCAAACTAGAGCCACTTGCAGCGCCACCTTGGGGAAACTCGAGGATTGGTTTTAGCTGTACGTAGTGTTCATCCGGTGTGCCCTGAGAACGAGATATGTGCAGCTCCTATCGGGATTTGTCGGCACATTCGGGCGGCTTTGCTGGTCTTGTTTTACCATTGTCGAGATGTCTTGTAAACCGGGATTCCGAGACTGATCGGGTCTTTCCGGGGGAAGGTTTATCCTTCGTTGACCGTGAGAGCTTATGATGGGCTAAGTTGGGACACCCCTGCAGGGTATTATCTTTCGAAAGCCGTGCCCGCGGTTATGAGGCAGATGGGAATTTGTTAATGTCCGGTTGTAGATAACTTGTTACTTGACCCAATTAAAATACATCAACTGCGTGTGTAGCCGTGATGGTCTCTTCTCGGCGGAGTCCGGGAAGTGAACACGGTCTGTGTTATGTATGACGTAAGTAGGTGTTCAGGACCTCTTCTTGGTCATTGCTAGATGACGACCGTTCCGTTGCTTCTCTTCTCGCTCTCATTTGCGCAAGTTAGCCATCATATATGCTTTTGCCGCTGCAGCTCCACCTCACTACTCCTCTTTCCTACAAGCTTAAATAGTCTTGATCTCGCGGGTGTGAGATTGCTGAGTCCCCGTGACTCACAGATTCTACCAAAACAGTTGCAGGTGCCGACGATGCCAGTGCAGAGGATGGCGTCGATCTCAAGTGGGAGTTCGACGAGGAACGTGGTCGTGACTATGTGTCTTTTCCTGATGATCAGTAGTGGAGCCCAGTTGGGACGATCGGGGATCTAGCATTTGGGGTTGTCTTATTTTCATCTGGTTTTTGACCGTAGTCGGTCGATATGATTGTATTTTGGATGATGTATGAATGATATTTATGTATTGTGTGAAGTGGCGATTGTAAGCCAACTCTTTATCCCATTCTTGTTCATTACATGGGATTGTGTGAAGATGACCCTTCTTGCGACAAAACCACTATGCGGTTATGCCTCTAAGTCGTGCCTCGACACGTGGGAGATATAGCCGCATCATGGGCGTTACAGTATACTATATTCACTCTATACAAACATCTTGCAGGCCAATGGAACTAGACAAATTCCTCATGAATGGTGAGTACACCTTCGTCGGATTCGCAATTGAAGGAGACAAAAGCAAGCTGAAGCTATCTGGTTTGGAGATCAACTCCGACAACTACATTGATATTCAGCTGGAATGGAAAGACCCATACAATAAAAATAAGTTTGACTCTTTGGCTGATGTTGCCGGCAGGATGATAGACATTCACTACCATGACATGAAGAAAAAATTAACCGCAAGGAGGACCATACTCCGTGGGGATTTTGCCCACTGCCAAAAAACTTATCAAGTATGCAGCAATAGATGCATTCGCAACATATGAGTCATGGAGAATCATCTACGATGTCATCATGGGACTGGACAGGGCAAAAAGGGACAAAGAAGCAAAGCAGAAGAAGAACAAGGCTGTAATCCAATACAGCAACTAGAAATAATTCAGGGCTAAGTTTTAGTTTCACTTTACTTTAGTCGTTGTGTTGTTCTTTGTTTCATGTATGCAAGCTTTTGATTATGTCCATTGCTTCATATCGAACATTTCTTTTGTAAAAACAATGTCGTTTTAGAATTATCATTAAATTTTATTTCTGTGGTTTGCTTATGTGTCACAGTTTGCTTCTGATCAATTGTTTTCGCTGAAAATAGTTTGTGTTAGAACAAGTATCCAGAAAACTTTGAAAAATCTAATGTGTGATACCAAAACATGAATACAGTTCACATAAAAAATACAACGCAGTTCACAGATTGTATACATGAAGTGCAGTACAAGCACAAATGCAGAACAAAGGGCCTGCAGCAACTTTCGTTCAGTGCACAACATAAAGACTTGGTACGCGCAGTGCAGTACTCAACGTTGGTGCAAGTAGTACAAATGACATCATTTGTACTACCACGACATATATATAGTCCAAAAGAAACAAATGCTTCAGATATGGATAAAAAATTGACCACCTAGCTACAACAAGGCCACAGCCAGTCCTGTATTAGGTCTCTAAAAAATGTGTGCAGTTCTCCAAAGTCTTATAAGGAAGTTCACTATATGTGTGCATGAAGTGCGGTACATGCTCAAAATGAACCACAAGAGAAGCACTTTCCGCAGTACACAACACGGAATTAGTGCACCTGATGCAGTACTTAAATGTAAGCCATGCAGTCCGCAGGGTTGGCATAACCAGTCACAACTTTGGCACAAAGAAGCATGCACGCAGTGCAAAATGTGTACACATGGAGCACAGGACTATGACGAATGCAGGCACATATAAGCAACAAAGCAGTGCACACCCGTACACTAGAAAAAATGATACGTAAGAGCGAAAATATGCTACCCATGCAGTGCACAAAAATGTAGCGCAAACATGTGTAGTACGGAATGCGTGCACATGAAGTACAAAACCCTGATCAATGCAGTGCGAATATGTGTAGTACGGAATGGGTGCACATGAAGTATAGAACCCTGTTCAATGCAGTGCAAGGATGGTCTACTAAGCAGTGCACGCCCCTGCATTGAAAAAAAATACTTAAGATAGAAAATACATAGAAAAAAAATTGACCACCACAGATACACCCGTACCCAATCAGTCTCGTAGTAGGTCTGCGCCGACAGAAGGCGAGTCGTTTCGAGTCACAATGCATGGGGGCGTGCACATATGGGCCCACAGGTCATAGAGCATAGAGCAACGAGTGCCGTGTATAAGCGCCCAAATAAGTAACTAGAGGATTTCGATACGGCTGCCTCGCCAGCGCTTATAAACAGGTCGTGCGCGCCTTCCGCGGGCGAGGTGGGACTAAACATTAGGCCGCACACAACGCACCGGGAACCAACCGTGCTCACAGGCCGACTTGGGCCCAATGCGTCTTCACTCCCCGAACAAAGGCCCAACAAATTCTCACAGCCCAAAAACAAACAAAACCCAACGACGCACAACTAGCAAGTTACTCCAGTATCCCCTCACCTTAAAAAAATGTAGTCCGCTGTGCAGTCCGGTATGGGACGAAATATGTGTTGTCAATAAAGCATTGCAGTTCGCTTAGACGAATATTTTTTCCAGCTAATCAAAACACTACCACGGCGAATCTTTTCACTTGGCTTCAACGGCACAATCCCATGTCATGACCCCCCTGCTCGGCCTCACGCTAACGCACGCAGTGCGCTTGGTTGATAGGCGCAGTGCAGACTTTCTATTTATCCAACAATAGGACGCACGCAACCCCAGAGCCACACCCGTAAGATAGATAGGGAGGCGACGGGGTGTGACGGACTCGCCTGCGCATGCGGCGCCGCGGCACGCCGCGTCGCCGCCTGCTCCGGCTCGTTCTAGGCTCGGCCTCGCAGGGGGGTGGGGAGGGGGGTCATGACCCCCCTCCCACCCCTCATGCTCGGCCTCGCGCTAACGCACGCAGTGCGCTTGGTTGACAGGCGCAGTGCGGACATTCTGTTTATCCAACAAATAGGAC
>NC_057808.1:306073344-306073959 GCF_018294505.1 Triticum aestivum | reverse complement strand
GGTCACGACCCCCCTCCCACCTCCCTGCTCGGCCTCGCGCTAACGCACGCAGTGCGCTTGATTGACAGGCGCAGTGCGGATATTCTGTTTTTCCAACAATAGGACACACGCAACCCTAGAGCCACACCCCTAAGATAGACAGGGAGGCGACAGGGTGTGACGGACTCGCCTGCGCATGCGGCGCCACGGCACACCGCGTCGCCGCTTGCTCTGGCTCGTTCCAGGCTCAGCCTCGCAGGGGGTGCGGAGGGGGGTCAAGACCCCCCCTACCAGCCCCCTGCCCGGCCTCGCGCTAACGCACGCAGCGCGCTTGGTTGACAGGCGCAGTGCGGACAGTCTGTTTTTCCAACAATAGGACGCGCAGAACCCTAGAGCCACACCCCTAAAGATAGAAAGGGAGGCGACGGGGTGTGACGGACTCGCCTGCGCATGCGGCGCCGCGGCACGCCGCGTCGCCGCCTGCTCCGGCTCGTTCCAGGCTCGGCTTCGCAGGGGGGTGGGGAGGGGGTCACGACCCCCCTCCCACCCCCTGCTCGCCCTCGCGCTAACGCACGCAATGCGCTTGGTTGACAGGCGCAGTGCGGACATTCTATTTTTCCAACAATAGGACGCACG
>NC_057808.1:306072819-306073334 GCF_018294505.1 Triticum aestivum | reverse complement strand
GCGGACATTCTGTTTTTCCAACAATAGGACACACGCAACCCTAGAGCCACACCCCTAAGATAGACAGGGAGGCGACAGGGTGTGACGGACTCGCCTGCGCATGCGGCGCCACGGCACACCGCGTCGCCGCTTGCTCTGGCTCGTTCCAGGCTCAGCCTCGCAGGGGGTGCGGAGGGGGGTCAAGACCCCCCTCCCAGCCCCCTGCCCGGCCTCGCGCTAACGCACGCAGCGCGCTTGGTTGACAGGCGCAGTGCGGACATTCTGTTTTTCCAACAATAGGACGCACACAACCCCAGAGCCACACCCCTAAAGATAGAAAGGGAGGCGACGGGGTGTGACGGACTCGCCTGCGCATGCGGCGCCGCGGCACGCCGCGTCGCCGCCTGCTCCGGCTCGTTCCAGGCTCGGCTTCACAGGGGGGTGGGGAGGGGGTCACGACCCCCCTCCCACCCCCTGCTCGCCCTCGCGCTAACGCACGCAATGCGCTTGGTTGACAGGCGCAGGGCGGACATTCT
>NC_057808.1:306071969-306072809 GCF_018294505.1 Triticum aestivum | reverse complement strand
CGACCCCCCTCCCACCCCCTGCTCGCCCTCGCGCTAACGCACGCAATGCGCTTGGTTGACAGGCGCAGTGCGGACATTCTATTTTTCCAACAATAGGACGCACGCAACCCTAGAGCCACATGCCTAAGATAGACAGGGAGGCGACGGGGTGTGACGGACTCACCTGCGCATGCGGCGCCGCGGCACGCCGCGTCGCCGCTTGCTCCGGCTCGTTCCAGGCTCGGCCTCGCAGGGGGTGGGGAGGGGGGGGTCAAGACCCCCCCTTCCAGCCCCCTGCCCGGCCTCGTGCTAACGCACGCAGTGCGCTTGGTTAACAGGCGCAGTACAGACATTCTGTTTTTCCAACAATAGGACGCACGCAACCCAGAGCCAGACCCCTAAGATAGACAGGGAGTCGACGGGGTGTGACGGACTCGCCTGCGCATGCGGCGCCGCGGCACGCAACGTCGCCGCCTACTCCGGCTCGTTCCAGGCTCGGCTTCGCAGGGGGGTGGGGAGGGGGGTCAAGACCACCCCTCCCAGCCCCCTGCCCGGCCTCGCGCTAATGCACGCAGCGCGCTTGATTGACAGGCGCAGTGCGGACATTCTGTTTTTTCCAACAATAGGACGCACGCAACCCCAGAGCCACACCCCTAAAGATAGAAAGGGAGGCGACGGGGTGTGACGGACTCGCCTGCGCATGCGGCGCCGCGGCACGCCGCGTCGCCGCCTGCTCCGGCTCGTTCCAGGCTCGGCTTCGCAGGGGGGTGGGGATTGGGTCACAACCCCCCTCCCACCCCTTGCTCGGCCTCGCGCTAACGCACGCAGTGCGCTTGGTTGACAGGCGCAGTGCGGACATTC
>NC_057808.1:306070174-306071959 GCF_018294505.1 Triticum aestivum | reverse complement strand
AATAGGACGCACGCAACCCCAGAGCCACACTCTTAAGATAGACAGGGAGGCGACGGTGTGTTACGAACTCGCCTGCGCATGCGGCGCCGCGACACGCCACGTCGCTGCCTGCTCCGGCTCATTCCAGGCTCGGGCTCACAGGGGGGTGGGGAGTGGGGGTCGTGACCCCTCCCCACGCCGCCCTGCGAGGCCTCGCGCTAAAGCATACAGTCCGCTTGGTTGACAGGCGCAGTGCGGACATTCTGTTTATCCAACATTAGGACGCACGCAACCCCAGAGCCACACCCCTAAGATAGACAGGGAGGCGACGAGGTGTGACGGACTCGCCTGCGCAAGCGGCGCCGCAGCACGCCGCGTCGCTGCCTGCTCTGGCTCGTTCCAGGTTTGGCCTCGCAGGGGGGTGGGGAGGGGGGTCACGACCCCCTCTCCCACCCCCCTGCTCGGCCTCGCGCTAACGCACGCTGTGCGCTTGGTTGACAGGCGCAGTGCGGACATTCTGTTTATCCAACAATAGGACGCACACAACCTAGAGCCACACCCCTAAGATAGATAGGGAGGCCACGGGGTGTGACGGACTCGCCTGCGCATGCGGCGCCGCGGCACGCCGCGTCGCCGCCTACTCCGGCTTGTTCCAGGTTCGGCCTCGCAGGGGGGGTGGGGAGGGGGTGTCACGACCCCTCCCTCCCACCCCCTGCTCGGCCTCGCACTAACGCACGCAGTGCGCTTGGTTGACAGGCGCAGTGCGGACATTATAGTTTATCCAACAATAGGACGCACGCAACCCAGAGCCACACCCCTAAGATAGACAGGGAGGCGACGGGGTGTGACGGACTCGCCTGCGCATGCGGCGCCGCGACACGCCGCGTCGCCGCCTGCTCCGGCTTGTTCCAGGTTCGGCCTCGCAGGGGGGTGGGGAGGGGGTGTCACGACCCCCTCCCACCCCCTGCTCGACCTCGCGCTAGCACACGCAGTGCGCTTGGTTGACAGGCGCAGTGCGTACATTCTGTTTATCCAACAATAGGACGCACGCAACCCCAGAGCCACACCCCTAAGATAGACAGGGAGGCGTCGGGGTGTGATGGACTCACCTGCGCATGCGGCGCCGCGGCACGCCGCATCGCCGCCTGCTCCGGCTCGTTCCAGGCTCGGCCTTGCAGGGGTGTGGGGAGGGGGGTCACGACCCCCCTCCCACCCCCGGCTCGGCCTCGCGCTAACGCACGCAGTGCGCTTGGTTGACAGGCGTAGTGCGGACATTCTGTTTATCCAACAAATAGGATGCACGCAACCCCAGAGCCACACCCCTAAGATAGACAGTGAGGCGACGGGGTGTGACGGACTCGCCTGCGCATGCGGTGCCGCGACACGCCGCGTCGCCTCCTGCTCCGGCTCATTCCAGGCTCGGGCTCGCAGGGGGTGGGGAGGGGGGTCGACCCCCGTCCCACCCCCCTGCTCGGCCTCCCGCTAACGCACGAAGTGCGCTTGGTTGACAGGCACAGTGCGGACATTCTGTTTATCCAACAATAGGACGCACGCAACCCCAGAGCCACATCCCTAAGATAGACAGGGAGGCGACGGGGTGTGACGGACTCGCCTGCGCATGCGGCGCCGCGGCACGCCGCGTCGCCGCCTGCTCCGGCTCGTTCCAGGCTCGGGCTCGCAGGGGGGTGGGGAGGGGGGTCACGACCCCCCCTCCCACACCCCTCCTCGGCCTCGCGCTAACGCACGCAGTGCGCTTGGTTGACAGGCGCAGTGCGGACATTCTGTTTATCCAACAAATAGGACGCA
>NC_057808.1:306066510-306067254 GCF_018294505.1 Triticum aestivum | reverse complement strand
CCACACCCCTAAGATAGACAGGGAGGCCACGGGGTGTGACGGACTCGCCTGCACATGCAGCGCCGCGGCACGCCGCGTCGCCGCCTGCTCCGGCTTGTTCCAGGCTCGGCCTCGCAGGGTGGGTGGGGAGGGGGTGTCACGACCCCCCTCCCACCCCCTGCTCAGCCTCGCACTAACGCACGCAGTCCGCTTGGTTGACAGGCGCAGTGCGGACATTATTGTTTATCCAACAATAGGACGCACGCAACCCAGAGCCACACCCCTAAGATAGACAGGGAGGCGACGGGGTGTGACGGACTCGCCTGCGCATGCGGCGCCGCGACACGCTGCGTCGCCGCCTGCTCCGGCTTTTTCCAGGCTCGGCCTTGCAGGGGGGGTGGGGAGGGGGTGTCACGACCCCCCTCCCACCCCCTGCTCGGCCTCGCGCTAATGCATGCAGTGCGCTTGGTTGACAGGTGCAGTGCGGACATTCTGTTTATCCAACAAATAGGATGCACGCAACCCCAGAGCCACACCCCTAAGATAGACAGCGAGGCGACGGGGTGTGACGGACTCGCCTGCGCATACGGTGCCGCGACACGCCGCGTCGCCGCCTGCTCCGGCTCATTCCAGGCTCGGCCTCGCAGGGGGTGGGGAGGGGGGGTCGACCCCGTCCCACCCCCCTGCTCGGCTTCGCGCTAACGCACGCAGTGCGCTTGGTTGACAGGCACAGTGCGGACATTCTGTTTATCCAACAATAGGACG
>NC_057808.1:306065547-306066491 GCF_018294505.1 Triticum aestivum | reverse complement strand
CGCCGCCTGCTCCGGCTCGTTCCAGGCTCGGCTTCGCAGGGGGGTGGGGAGGGGGTCACGACCCCCCTCCCACCCCCTGCTCGCCCTCGCGCTAACGCACGCAATGCGCTTGGTTGACAGGCGCAGGGCGGACATTCTATTTTTCCAACAATAGGACGCACGCAACCCTAGAGCCACACCCCTAAGATAGATAGGGAGGCGACGGGGTGTGACGGACTCGCCAGCGCATGCGGCGCCGCGGCACGCCGCGTCGCCGCTTGCTCCGGCTCGTTCCACGCTCGGCCTCGCAGGGGGTGGGGAGGGGGGTCAAGACCCCCCTCCCAGCCCCCTGCCCGGCCTCGCGCTAACGCACGCAGCGCCCTTGGTTGACAGGCGCAGTGCGGACATTCTGTTTTTCCAACAATAGGACGCACACAACCCCAGAAACACACCCCTAAAGATAGAAAGGGAGGCGACGGGGGGTGACGGACTCGCCTGCGCATGCGGCGCCGCGGCACGCCACGTCGCCGCCTGCTCCGGCTCGTTCCAGGCTCGGCTTCGCAGGGGGGTGGGGAGGGGGTCACGACCCCCCTCCCACCCCCTGCTCGCCCTCGCGCTAACGCACGCAATGCGCTTGGTTGACAGGCGCAGGGCGGACATTCTATTTTTCCAACAATAGGACGCACGCAACCCTAGAGCCACACCCCTAAGATAGACAGGGAGGCGACGGGGTGTGACGGACTCGCCTGCGCATGCGGCGCCGCGGCACGCCGCGTCGCCGCTTGCTCCGGCTCGTTCCAGGCTCGGCCTCGCAGGGGGTGGGGAGGGGGGTCAAGACCCCCCTCCCAGCCCCCTGCCCGGCCTCGCGCTAACGCACGTAGCGCCCTTGGTTGACAGGCGCAGTGCGGACATTCTGTTTTTCCAACAATAGGACGCACACAACCCCAGAAACACACCCCTAAAGA
>NC_057808.1:306063666-306064244 GCF_018294505.1 Triticum aestivum | reverse complement strand
CCACCCCCTGCTCGGCCTCGCGCTAACGCACGCAGTGCGCTTGGTTGACAGGCGCATTGCGGACATTCTGTTTATCCAACAATAGGACGCACGCAACCCCAGAGCCACACCCCTAAGATAGACAGGGAGACGACGGGGTGTGACGGACTCACCTGCGCATGCGGCACCGCGGCACGCCGCGTCGCCGCCTGCTCCGGCTCGTTCCAGGCTCGGCCTTGCATAGGGGTGGGGAGGGGGGTCACGACCCCCCTCCCACCCCCTGCTCGGCCTCGTGCTAACGCACGCAGTGCGCTTGGTTGACAGGCGCAGTGCGGACATTCTGTTTATCCAACAAATAGGACGCACGCAACCCCAGAGCCACACCCCTAAGATAGACAGGGAGGCAACGGGGTATGACGGACTCGCCTGCGCATGCGGCGCCGCGACACGCCGCGTCGCCGCCTGGTCCGGCTCGTTCCAGGCTCGGCCTCGCAGGGGGTGGGGAGGGGGGTTGACCCCCGTCCCACCCCCCCTGCTCGGCCTCGCGCTAACGCACGCAGTGCGCTTGGTTGACAGGCACAGTGCGGATATTCTGTTTA
>NC_057808.1:306047659-306062641 GCF_018294505.1 Triticum aestivum | reverse complement strand
GCTCGGCCTCGCGCTAACGCACGCAGTGCGGTAAGTACTGGGAATACAAAGAGCAAATACAAATCTATAAAACAGCCCAAAAAATGGGGGGGGCAACGCCCCATACCTTACAATACAAAAACAATAAAAAAATAACCAACTGAAGGACGCATCTTTAGGCAAAAGCAGTCCACTTGGTTAGGCAAAAGCAGTGTAGTATCATAAAGCAACGCAGTTCCAGGATACACACATGAATGCAGGTCTGCGGCAAAAAAAGTGCAGCAAATAAACAGGTGCAGCACAAACTTGTAGACAAATGCAGTCCTTTTTGTTGGACGAAGAAGTTCAGCATCACATGCAATGCAGTTTATGGGACACATAAGATACATATAAGCGTGACAAAAATGTCAGTTCACACAGAAACGTGTAAGTTCAACAAAAATAAAAATATACACATATGTATACTGTATGAATTATTTATATAAAATACACATACAGATACATATTCGTCCATAAAAACACTGCTCCAAAAAAGCAGACGAAAAATCACAACAACAGAAAAACAAAAGTCTTTTCATACATTATATACCTTAGACACCACACAGTACACAACATGAAACCCTAGTTCTTGTCCATACACAGGGTTTTTGCCAAGTAGATTGTTACTGCGTCTGCGATTGCGACAGGGAAGTAAGCCCGAGGTCCGCAATCAGTTCTCGTAGCTCAAGCGGCATGTCTTCATAACACAACATGTTTGAAGAATTGAATAGCAGCTGGAACATGTACTCCGCCTTCCAATCTTCAACAGTAGGCTGAAAAAAGAAAAATTAAAAAAATGCAGACAGTGATTAAATAAAAGGTTGTCATAAAGAACAAAAAGTGAAAAGGTAAAATAATAAGAAAAGTAACAAGAAAAAGAAGAAAACAGAGAAGGTGTTACGTCGGTTTTGATAATTTTCTCAACTAGACGTTGGCCATCATACAACTGCGTCACCCTCAGAACATAGATTCCGCACTCGTTTGCTCCCTACGCTGGCACGACCGGGTAAGAGGGCTTCTCTGCCAATTTAACCCAGTCAGGGTGGTTCTTAGATTTATACACTTTTTCACCATAAATCGCCTTCAGCAACTGAGTCATCCTCCTCATCTGGCAAAAAAAAGGAGGCACAATATAAAAATAACACACACCACAGATCAAATTACTATTCAGACGAACCAAAAATACAAAAATTGTTCTCAACGTCTAGACAGTCCCTCTTTTAAATGCACGTGGGGTCATTTCCTTTTATCTCCTTTTTTACAAGGATTATGGGGGGCCTGAGAAAAATGCAGTTCTGTCACGCACATGTTGCAGTGCACTACATAAACAAGTGTGGTTCTATGTGTGCTAACATTGCATGTGCAGTTTATAAAAAAATGCAGTACGAGAAACACAAAAAAGCTCTGCACTTGGCAAGAAAAAATGACATACCACTTCAGTGCAATCTGAGTGGTAATCAGTCCTGCGCCACTTTGTCGTGACATCAGGATGGCTAGTGTACTTCCTAGTGTCATGGATATCAAACGTCTGGCGATGCTGGTTCATCGTGTATAAGGAATAATGATCATCCTTGGAGCGCGGCATCATAATCTGTTCACATCAAAAAAACAAAAAATGAAATGAAAGTTATTTCGACACGTAGCACTAGGACCACTGTTACAAAAAATAACTATAAAAAGAAATGCAACAGACCAGAAAAATAAATGACAGGAAACAATGAACTTACCAGTTTTGCATCCAACAGGTTTACGTCGTCACTCACAAAAATCTTGAACTGGTTAACTGCATCTTGTAAAACAAACGTGCTATGCACAACTGGCAACACAGGGTTTCCTTCATCATCTCTCGTCACAAAGGTTTCCATCTGAAGAACATACTGAAAGAAAAAAGAACAAAAAAAGGAAATGAAAAAAGGAATAAACAATGCATTCAGGCATGGACATAAATAACCAGTACAATAGAAAAAATGACAGCACACGTTTATCATGATAAATAAGGGTGAAAGTAGCACACGTTCACCAGAATGATAAACTAAACCCATTTCAGGGTCTTGCTTCCAGTACTTAATGACAAAATCCATGAGATACGAATCCATTAAAGCTCCTTTGCCAAATGTATTATATATATAGTCAACATTGTAAGTATCAAGATCACCAAAAGGACTATGCACCATAAAGAACGCATTCCTGCAGTAAACATACAGTTATGGGGATCAATAAAAATAAAATTAAAAACAAAACACACAAAAAGATTAAGCACACACACAAAACTTACTCATGGTATTTGGTTACAAAATCTTTGCTCAGAACAAGATCCTTTATTTTCCTCGCCTCATCAATATATTTAAACCTCGGAGGCTTCAATTTCTCTATGGAGCATCTCAACTTAAAAGCCCTCTCACCTGCCCTCTTGTTCGAAAATATTTCAACGTCATCCTCAGGAGGGCGATTAATTGCTGCACTCCTAGCCCTAGTGGCGCGAGGACACGGCGTAACAAAATCATCATCATCAACATCAAATACATCGCGTGGAGAGCTAGGTCGAGAAACACTTCCACCATCAGGTCCAGACGCCACAACTGTGTTCAAACCATCTCCAACCAAAGAACCAGAATTATCTGGAGAGATTTCAATGACACAATCCTCCATAACCACCTCAGAACCCTGGGACTCAAACGGTGACGTGCAGCCTTCATGAAGCCCCCCATCAAAACCTAAAACCGTGTAGAAAAAACATGGAAACACTCAGCACAAAAAACAAAACCTAAAAACATGTAATACACCTGATTAAAATAAAAAATGCAGTTCACTAAAGAATAGAATGCAGCACAATTGTCTACAACAATGCAGTCCACTTGTCTACAGCAATGCAGAACAAAAAATGTATACAACAATGCAGCCCGCTTGTATACAACAATGCAGCCCACTTATGAAGAACAATGTAGCTCACTTTCCCAAAAAATAAAATGCATCTCACTAACACAACAAAAAAAAATATACACATCAATTCTAAATCACAAACTTAACTAAACAAACTAGTAAAAAAAGCCCGTAAGAGCCGGAAGCAAGCAATACACAAAAAATATATAAAGGAAGGATAAAGAAGTTCACTAAAACAACCTTTATCTGCAAAAATTGAAAGTGATGTTAAATCAAGGGAACACTTTCTTGATGTGAGCCAACTATAGAGCATGGCCTTTCTGATGTAGCCAATGTGCTCCACCCCAAACTGAGCAACTCGAACACCATCCCAAGTCTACAAGAATTGAAACATATAGAATCCACAATCATGCCTGCAATAAAAGAATAAAAAACATCAGTTTCACAAATATGAAATTAAAAAAACTTGAGCAGTATGGATAAGAGGGGCTGTACGGAACACACCCATTTGGCTGCATTGGGACAATGACATGTTTCAACACAAATCCATCAAGTGTAGGAGGATTTAGCGGCTCATTAGAACTTGAGCTTCCTTCTTTCCATGCACACTTGATATTTTTAACCATCCTCCTAAAAACCCTGATCGCATCAGCGCTGCCAGGTTTATTGAGCGAGTCAAGAAATTCAAACCGCCTTTCTTTCACATTTAACGCAACTACACAATAATGACCAACGCCATCCCTCATATCTGGCGGATCAAAAGTTGCAAAAAGGACCTGTTCAAAGGATGAAAAAATAAATAAAAGTATTATAAGAAGAAGAAACAGAACACTATAAAAACAAACACGCAAAAATATAGTATTCGACACATAAAAACGTTACTCACCATATCCTTTTTATCAACACGCTCCTCGGCTTTTGAAGAGAACGTCATTTTAACACTCCTGCCTACAGTACCACCATTCCAAATATTTGTCTGCCAATACAAAACCAAAAATCAAATAGTGCTTAAGAAAACATGTCGTCGCACGAAATCAGAAAATAAAATCTAAAAATAAAACAAAAATTTCTGCATTCTTACACAAATATGGTACGGGACAACCATTGTTGGAGATCCCTTAAACTTATCTACCAGCAAAGAAACCCCAAGATCTACAAGTCTTGTAGTGAGCATCCCTTTATCCCAAAAGGATTGACCAACTTCGCCAATGGTAATATCACCCAACTCAGTCTTAAAAGCAATCATTTCCCTGAATTTTTCATGAAAAACTGAAACATAAGATACTAAAAAAAATAACAACAAAGAAAAAGGGCTAAAAACCAAAATTAGAAAATACATATGAACAAAACAATTTCTAAAAAAACATACTTCTTCTTCTTGTCCTTCCGAACCCTCGTAACAGAAGCGTACAACTCATTGTATCTTTTCAGGAGAGCTGGATCAATGCTCGACGGTGTCACAACAGGAAGTTCATCATCTGTAATAAAAAAGATGAAGTTCACTTATCCAAATAATGAAGTTCAAATATTAAGCCAAGGAAATTCTGCTAGCTATTTTCAAAATCATAAACAAAAAGATTAAGTTTGACTTATCATTAAACATCTAATACAGATACCATAGTAATTAAACAAAAATGAAATGAGAAAAACTTCAACTGTAATGTTCAAAACAAAACTCTTGCCTTCAGTGTCAGAGTCTCCATGCTGTTGTTCTTCAGAGCTGACCAATACATTTTCTTGGATAGGTTGCGATCAATCCAACACAACATCACTAGACTGCCCTTCTGCAGTAACATCAGCATTATCTGGATTTGCAGCAGTCTGGTCAACCGCAACGTCCTTAGATAATTCAGCTACATGAGGCTCCACTCTCGATACTTCAGGAACATCGTTGGCCGCCAGACAAACACGGGAAGCAACAACACTAACAGCAGGGACGACATTCTCCACGGGCTTTTCAATGCCAAAATCAGAATCTTCATGCCGGCTGGGGGAAACAGCATCATGGGATTGTTGAGCTACAGAAGGGTCTGCACAGTCAACGGCAACCGATGCAGAAGCACCAACACTGCCACCACCATCAACAGCACAACCGCCCTGATTCAGATCAACGTGAACTTCCACGTTTTCTTCTCCAGGTTGTGGAAAGATTAAAAAACACACAATAACACAAAAATGAGCATGGGGATAATTAACACAACAAACAACTGCAACCCACGTGTATCAAAACAACTACAACTTCAACACACATATATGTAAAAAAAGAACTGCATTTCACTTTGTCAAACGCTGCAGTTCAGTTATGTTAAATACTGAAGCTCACTTATGTAAAACATTATGGACCACGCATGCGAAATTGAATGCAGTTCACTTCTGTCAAAGACTGAAGCTCACACATGTAAAACTATTGCAGCTAACATATGTAAATGAAAATGCATATGACTGAGCATAACACCGCACATCAAGTTTATAACAACAACAACAACAAAATTAGATTACAACACACTAACAGAACAAGTAATACAACTATACCTTATCAGCTACAACATCTGGAGGGGACGATGCATCACCCAAGACCTCATACTTCCCAGAGCCATCGTAGGACTCTTTGTGCACATCACAAGCAGCAACACCAGTCTACGGGCATAGAACAAACCAAAAACGAAAATAAGATGGTTACGACAAAAAAAGAAAAAAATTCAACAATGCACAGGCAGTACACACTTTACAACCGTGAAGTACACAAAAATACAATAAAAATGGAAAGCAACAAATGCAAGTTTAAGAAGAGGGACACGTGGCAGAACAGACATGGCAGAAGTACTTGTACCTGACCAATTCCATCGTCCCTAGTTCCATGGACACCAGAAGATTCCACTCCAGCCTATCACAAAAAACAAAAAAAGTGAGGAGCAGTCCACATAATACACAAAAGAGGTTCAAAGCAACAAAAAACCTAGAACATACATTATCAACGCCAACCCCAGCGTCCTGACGGTTCATTTCATCCAAAATATGCCCAGCATCCTTCTCATACCGACCGCATTTTCCCTCCTATGTATGTCTCAATTGAGCATAGGAAGACCGAACATTCGTCACTGCAATCTTCAGGCTTTCAATCACGCCACAATCAAAATTGTGAGCAGCAACAATATCTTCATCTCGTGGGCCATGGACAACAGGGAAAAAACCAGCAACCGTCCTCAACCTGTCACCAGAGGTTGGCAAATCTTCAGTCAACTTCAAAACCTTCACAAGAAGCTCATCAATCTCCTCGTGTTTTTTGCCGCCAACAAATGTCTGTTTAGAAGAGCTTCTATTATCAAACATCTGTCGAGCCATGAAACCACGAGTACGCGGCACCTCATCATCATGGGCAGGCAGCTGGCTACATATAGGCTCATAAAACCTAGCATGAGTGCTAGGTCCCGCATCAGAGCTGCCGCATACAACTGCAACAGGACGGTTGTACACAATATCACCTGACGCCTTCCACTACAAAAAAGACAAGAGGCAAAGACAAGTACACATGTGAGTACTAGAAAAGTTTAGATTTATAATGGTTGCACCTTTTTAAAAAAACTGATATTAAAAACTCAGATGCACTAACCGGCAACTTCCCAAATTTGTAAGTTTCCAAGTAAATCTTTCCCTTCACAAGCACATCCTCATTGTATAACTTCATCAGGTCTTTGGTCGTCAGGTATGACACACATGGCGTCAACGTGTGCATGACTGAAAATTTGTGAAGCTTCAAGCAGTCAAGATACATAATCAGGGGGACAATAGCACAACCCTCTGCACAATTCTTCTTGCTGCCTTCTGTTTGCCACCTCACCACAGCTGCCTGCAACTCATCAACAACAAGCTGGCAAAAGTCCATCTGCGCCATAGCCGCATAATCCATGTTCTCAACCATTGGAGCAACTCTACCCAAACGAACTGCAGTCCCAGGGCACAGCAAATTCTGGTAGAGTATCAGCAAGAACACCTTCACAGCAAGGTCAACAGTCACATGATCATCTTCCTCCATCAACGCCTTCAACTTCTCAAGCAAGTCCTTGACACCTATACTTTTTGAACGGTCAAAGCCAAGCTCATCCTTGAGGGCACTCAACGAGTCATCATGGCCGCTAGCAGCAGGCATGGGTGCAGTGTGATGTCCCATGGGTAAATCAAAAACATGATGAACTGCATCACGATTGATTCGAAGAACCCTGCCATTCCCAAAGTCCATTATCATGGTGGCAGGGTCAATCACTCCCATCAGATAGCACATAAGAATGCGCGACACATTTTTCTTTACTGTCAGTTCAAAGACAACACCAAATCCAGCATCCCGAACACGACTACAGTGTGCCTCTTTCAACAAGGCAGCAGCCTTGCAAACAGTGGGAAGCGACAAACATACGTTCTTGTTAAATCGAGAATCATCTCCCTCAGCATCATCTTCAGCTGCATTGCTCTTACTAGACTTCTTCCTCTGTGTAAAGGGAAATGCAATCCACGTTAGAAGACTAGCCATAAAAAAAGAGGCAGAGAAAACACAGATAGAATAACAATGAAGAAAACAAATTCAGTCCACTTCAACAAACCTTTGGAACATCATCCACCTCCTCGCTAGAGTCAGCACAAAAATCTTCATCGACATCGTCACGGGCACGCTTGGGTAGACTCTTAGATGAACCACAGTCTTTGCATCTACCACTATGAACATCCCTCACAAAATCAGCAAGCACAAAGTCGTCATCATCAGAGTTGGGACCTTCAGTGACATGTAGTCGCTTGCACTGAGGATCATCCTTTCCACCAGCTTCAGCAGTTCTCTTGCCAAGATTCTTGTTCATGCCAGCAACACGTGGACTCCGCCGAGGTGTACCACCTTCCTCAGCAACAGTACTCAGCTTCTTCTTCTGCAAAGAAGGCTTCTTCACCTTGGCAAATTTGGCACCCTTGGCACCATCTGCAGCTCTCCTCTGCTTCTCCTTCTCCGCAAAGTCCTTTGAGTCACTTTCAAACCTCAACTTCTTGCTTTGCTTCAACTCATATTCACAAATTGTTCCGAGACCATCCAATCCTGTGTAACTTCCTCTGTACCATCAACAGACTGCGACTGAGTCTCACACAAAACGGGACGTCTCTGGTCAAAGCTCACACCAACATTACCCTCTGCAAAATAATGATCAATCAATTGAGTAACCTCCTCAAACCCAGGCGCCCCAGCATGGAAAACAGACACTGCGTCAAAATGAAGTTTGACTATGGTCGTTAAAAAGTGCACAAAAAGAACAAATGCAGTACACTTAGACATATGAAATGCAGTGCTCCAACCATAAGCTAAAAATAAAAATTAATGCATTACACAAAAAACTTGAATAAAACAACAATGCAGTTCACACATACATATAGTGGAGTTCACATATAGAAAATAAAATACAGTGCTGCATGCACTAACTTCATGTTTCTTCCCAACAAAATGTCAGACTAGATACAACAAGGCAACACCAATTGGTACAACATCAAAGTAACCAGCATACACAAAATAAACAAATCAATCACATACCAGAAGGAGGGGCCACACTTATGGGAGAAGTTTCAATCGGTGAATTCAATTGATGTCCTCCCTCCACACCATGATCCTTACCACCAGGACAACGAAACCCAATTGGCGTATCATTATGAGAACCACAATCACCTACTTGATTTAAAAAGAACCAGAAATAGAAATTACAAAACATCACGTGACAAAATAATGCAAACGAATGCTGACAACTAACAGAGCATAAACCAATATGCAGGATGATTTAGGAAACTAGATAAACATCAAACAAAATAAACAAAAGCCTAAAATAAGCACTCCACATACCCTGAATTCCTCCTCCCACTCTGCTCGGCGAAGACATGGCATTTGCCTGCAGCACAACGACGAAGTGACAGATTTAAGCAACAAAATCGGCGAAAATCTCACGAAACCCTAGATCCACCTTGCTACACAAGAGTATCGACTCCAAAATCGAGATAAAATCGGCTGCCTACGGAAAAATTACAAAAGCAAAAACAGCAACAACAACAACAACTATGAGAATAACAAAACAAGACGGGCGGACGATCAAGACCGAGAACAAGCGAAATGTACCACAAAAAAGGTGCGACGCAGGCGGCGGCGACGACGGGGAGGGGGGAGGGTGCGGCGACGGCAACGGACAGGAAAGGGCTGCGGGAGCGGAGTGGCAAGGGCTCGCGGAGCAGACGACGCGGAATGCAGGAATAAGAACCTCTTGAGGGCGGCGGTTCCTCAGGCGACGGCGGTTTTGCTCGAGGGAGGAACTGCAAGAGAGGAGAGGGGATTGTTCTCGGTCTCTCTCCCTGTTAGCGGAGCGGTGGGATCACCTGGAACGGACACGTAGGAGGCCCGCGTGTGACAGAAGGCAACATAAAACGGGCCGGCCCAAAAATGGCCCGGCTAAAATAAGAAAGACCACATCAAAACGCACATGATGCAGTTCTCTATGAAGAGCAATGAAGCTCCGTCTGTAAAACAAAAATAAAATAAACGCAGTTCATAAAAAAAGTTCAAATAAAAAAAACACGCATGTTAAGAAAATGCATCTGAAAAGAAAAAGTCTACATTCAAATAAGTGCCACACAAAAAAATGGGGCCCCCAACCCCCCTACCCCTCCCATACAGGGACTGCAATAAGTACAGGCAAAAAAATTGACGCAGTACGCAGCACTAGAAAGATGCAGTGCATTTAGCTACACGAAGCAGTACGGTTTAGCAAATCCAGTTCCGGATTACCTACATGAATAAATACATGGTATAGAAAACAGCGAAAAACTCGTAAAATGGCGGAATACATTGTACTTTATTCAGGGGCTCTAGCAAGGACACGCAAAAAATACTGTGAAGTAAGCACCTGTACACAACATGCAGTTCTCCGTTGCACATGATGCAGTGCGGAACTCTAACCAATGCAGTTTCGTTATCACGCAGGATACATATAAACGTCACAAAATGCCCGTTCGCACAGAAAGTGGAGGTTAAAAAATCTACTGATAAAAAAAACCACGTTAAAAAACACCACGTTCGCATACAACAACCCAATCGGAGCGGTTCCATCGCCACAAGCCCACGATCACAGACGCAACACCAACCCACGATCTGCACAAACCGCATCATCAGCGAGATCGTGCAGTTCATCCGATGCGGCCATCCCACCCCGCGCCCTCCCCTTAAATTCAGACCCCTGCCATAGGCCTTCTCATCCACAACAACACAAGTATCCATTGCGCTGCCACCAAATCGCTCCATCACATCCATCTCCACGCAAAACACCAAGCCCTACTACCGGCCATGGCGTTCGCCGACGAGTACCAGGGCGTGGAGGCCCACGACAACACCAAGTTGCACGTCATCCACACCAACGACAACAAGCAGGTGGCGACCACCCTCGCGCAGTACGAGTGCCACCTCAGCCTCCAGCACCACAAGATCGTCGGCATTGATCTCGAGTACAACAACGAGCCTCAAGCGACGCAGAAACCCGCCCTCTGCCAACTCTCCATCGGCAAGAAACACCCGGTGCTGCTCTTCCAACTGAGCGGCGCTGAAAGGTGCACCGTCTTCGACAACTTCCTCGCCGACCCCAGGTACACCTTTGCAGGCTTCTCCATCGATGGCGACAAAAAAAGGCTAGAGCGCGTCAATCTGGAGGTCGCCAACTTCGTCGAAATCCAGAAGGAGTGGAGGGTGCCCGAGGCAACCAAGGAGTTGGACTCCCTTGGAGACGTCTCCGGCATGCTCATCGACGACTACTACAAAAATATGAAGAAGAAGATCACCGACGACGAGCACAAGCGCTGGGCCACCCTGCCTCTGTCCATGAGGCACATCGAGTACGCGGCAAAGGACGCCTACGCAGCGTACGAGATATGGAACCACATCACCCTCACCCAGGACGGGCTTCGCCGTGCAAAGCTGGAGAAGGAGGAGCCCCCCAAGAAGCGCGCCAGGAGCAGCTGGGGATGGGGAGACGCTGACTGGTGAAGAAGAAGATGGTGCCGGCCAAAGAGGAACCAATGCCAGCATCGTTTTAGAATTATCATCAAATTTGCTTTATGTTGTTTGCTTATGTATCGTTAGTTTGCTTGTGATCATTTGCTTTTGCTGCTTGCCATGCACAATCGTTTGTAATGATGTGAACTTTGATTATGTTAGATTGCTTTCTGTTGAAATTAGTTTGCTCATGATGAACTTGTCGTACAGAATGCCTGTGATAATTTGTTTTATGTTGTTTGCTCATGTATCATTAGACTCGAGCAGTGTGCAAAAAGGACACATGCAGTGCAAGTTGTGTACCAATGCAGTACAGACTCTATCAAATGAAGTTTACACATACCCAACAAAGCAGTGCACGCCCCTAAATTTGGAAAAACGAATAGATAAGAGAAAAACACAAAAAGAAAAATGCGATCTGTATATGTAGTGCGGAAATATATGAACGTGCAGTACAGGAACATAATCAATGCAGTATGTTTACTAAGCAGTGCACTCCCCTACATTGGAAAAAGGATTACATAAGAGCAAAAACATGAAAACAACAAATGAGAAATGTGCATGTAGTACGGACTGCGTGCACATGCAGTACAGAAAACTGATCAGTGCAGTGCATAGATGGTGTACAAAGCAGTACACGCCCCTACATTGAAAAAAATGTAGTGCGGAAATATATGAACGTGCAGTACAGGAACATAATCAATGCAGTACAAGTATGTTTACTAAGAAGTGCACTCCCCTACATTGGAAAAAGGATTACATAAGAGCAAAAACATGAAAACAAAAAATGAGAACTGTGCATGTAGTACGGACTGCGTGCACATGCAGTACAGAAAACTGATCAGTGCAGCGCACAGATGGTTTACAAAGCAGTGCACGCCCCTACATTGAAAAAAAAAACAAAAGAAAAAAAATTGACCACCCAGGTGTAGCCGGCCCCAGCCAGTCTCGTAGTAGGTCTGCGCCCACAGCAGGCGAGTCGTTCTGAGCCACAATGCATGGGGCCGGGCGCACATGGGCCCACAGGTCAGAAAACATAGAGTAGCGAGCGCCGTGTATAAGCGCCCAAATAAGTAACCAGAGGAGTTCGATATGGCTGCCTCGCCAGCGCTTATAAACAGGTCAGGCGCGCCTTCCGCGGGCGAGGTGGGACTAAACATTAGGCCGCACACAACGCACCGGAAACCAGCCGTGCTCACAAGCCGACTTGGGCCCAATGCGTCTTCACTCCCCGAACATAGGCCCAACACACAAAAAAGAGAGGCCACTGAATTTTTTTAAATAATCCCACGTACCATACACAAACGCAGGCCCAACCACGCGTTCCGCGGTTCGTCTTGATATGACAATGCAGTTCACTATTTTCAGGTATGCAGTCCTCTTACTACTCAAATGCATTCGCGCACACTAAAACAGAACCAATCCGCCACCTAACACCAACCACAAACATTTATTACTTCCGTTGGTCAATTGGTTGCTTAAAAACGCATCCATTCATGCTCCAGACTAACACAACGCCTCCCCTGTTCCTCTTTTTCTTCAAATCGTAGATCTAGGGTTCATCCCATCCCCAGCTCTTCTATAGAATTCCACTGAACCCGCCATGGACTGTAAGTGCGGGTGTTTGGCAAGGATGGCACCGGTAGCGGACACATGCGTGTACGCAGAAGGTCTAGAGCTCACCAACACCGAGTGGCGCAGCATGCTCGGGTGCCTGATGATACCCAACAGGGGGTTTCAGCCGCCATTTCTTCATCGCCTCACAACCGCAGATCTACAGGAAAGTTGGGTATGTTTTTCCCCTCACAATTTTGGACATAAACTACCTGCAAATCCACATCTGAATATATTGTTCAATCAATTTGTTCAGTAGTGTCAACAAAATACAAAACATAATTTGTATTATTGTTCAGATTTGTTAGCTATTAAGACTAGATGCTTCCACCTATTTTTCTTCAGTACCACAACACACGAACAAAAAAGAGGGGGCAGTAAATCAGTATTGCAGTTCTCTTACCATGCTAGCGAAGTACACTGTAAATGACCTTGCAGTACAAACATGTTACAGTATAATATATATCCTAGTAAAACTAGAGGTCAATTCCGTATATAAGTTTGTTCATACATTTCAACTACTTTATAAAAAATAGTAGTCATATATATGTACATATTTAACTCAACATAAAACAGATCATCCTAAGTATAAAGAATGGGTATATATATGTTCATACATTGTTATTTACTTATAAACATTCTTTTTCCATCCTTTCCAAAATGCAGAAACTGCCATCCACAGTAAAATTTCCTGCTCCGAGTTCAGGGAAGGTTACTTTGGAGACAGTACACAAGAATGGGTATGGAGACATGCAAGCTGACTACCACATCAACTCTGAAGAATGCATCAACATAACTACTGGTTGCAAAGAATTTGTCTCCCAGAATGTCTTTAAGGTCGGAGAAGTGGCCATGCTATTTTTCTACAAAGAAGAAGACTCCCTGAAGTTCACAATATTTGCACTATAGGCAGTCTAAATATGAAGCAAGCCATCGGTGGCATATTTCTAATGCTTTGCTAATGCTGTACGCTTTTAAAATTATGTCCACCAGACACTTTGAACGGTGCCTATTTAAAGTATGCAACCTCATCTGCATCATTTTATCACCCATTTTTAGACAAGTTGCTGCTGGCAGTAATGCAGTTCTCTCAAACACATAGTTGGTCCTAAATACAAAAAAGCAGTCATTTGAACAGTAACAATGCAATGCGAATGGTCGAAACTTTGCAGTTAACATATGGTGTTCAAAAGAATTCTCATAGCATTCAGTTCAAAAAAATTGTCATAATAACTATTCAGCTAACAAAAACATATAATGGACCATCTATTCTAATAGCACAATAGAAGATTAATCCATACTGCTAATGCAATACGAAAGTAAATATTATGCAGTCCTCTAAAACACAGAATGCAGTTTAAGAAAAGAGAAATCTCATAAGCTGCCATGACCACTGTAATACAGCTAAAACGAAGTACACTAACGAAAATGCAGTGCACTACAGCGTATGCTAGAACAACAACAATAAAATTAAAGCAGTAGAAATACAGATATGTCGTAGACTAACAGAGGTGCCAATTCAATCGCACTTACATAACTCGCCTAACAATTGTCCAACAACTAAACTATCAAAAAATACCCCGCAAAAAACTACATCGAACACACAGCAAACTGGACGAACAACATCAACTTTTATTTAAAAATTGCAAATCAAAAAATGAGAATTATACCCGCAATACAATGAATTAAAACCAACAGCGACAGTAATTACAAGATTCAAAAACACATCGAGGCGCAAAATCCAAAAAATCAACAAGAACAGAGGAGCGGACGAAGCTCACCCGCCCACACAACCAAATTCGCGGGAACTGGAAACTAACTCCTAAAAATTACACAATTTCTAGAGTAAAAGGTGAGATTAAAGGAACGATATCAAACAATTCCGACTAACAAACAACATCCGAGCGCCAAAGAGTCGATTCCGACACGAACACGAACGAACAGAGAAAAACTCACCTGCCAAATCCCTCGATTTACCAAGATTTTAGTCGGTTTTCCTGTAAATTACAAAGAATAAAGGTCAACTGACATCCATAAACAAATTAAATCATCCCGCAGCACCCGATGCCACACAGAATACGCGGGCGGACCGCCAGAAAATGAAGCAGTTCTCCCGTGTAGCATTGCAGTGCGCGACGTAAAGAAAATGCAGTGCGCTTCTGTTGAGCCTGCAGTGCGGAAGTGTTATCAGAATAACTATTCTAATAATATTATCAGAATAGACCGGCTGGGCTATTCTGTTATTCTGTTACCATTGCCCCCTATAAGGCCCGATCTGCATTTCGGTACACTCAAAAGAGCCCGACGCGCCGCAACCCAACCTACCGCTGACGGGCCTCGCCCCCACCTCCCTGCGACGCGCCGCGCCACCACCTCCCGCAGACGCGCCGTCTCCTCCCCCGCCGATGTGCAGC
>NC_057808.1:305952929-306047370 GCF_018294505.1 Triticum aestivum | reverse complement strand
CCGATGCGCAGCCCCCTGCCTCCCGGCGACGCGCCACGCCACCACTTCCCGCAGACGCGCCGTTTCCTCCCCCACCGACGCACCCCGCCACCACCTCCCGGTGACGCGCCGCCCCCTCCCAGTCCCGCCTACACGCCGCACCACCACCTCCCTGCGCCCCGGCCGCCTTCCTCCCCGGGAATCGTCCGCCTTCCCCCTGAGATCCTAGCGCCGCACTACCGCCGCCCAACCCCTCCGCCCGCAAGCTAGGGCACTGGGCCCCCTCCTCGCCGTGGTGTCCCTGCTGACCATCAACAGCGGAAGCGGGTTGCCGACTGGGACCTCATCGTGCTCGTCTCCGACATCTGTCGAGGTAAATAAAGTCAGCGGAATTGGTATTGTGAGCTTGTTGGCTAACTAGTCCTGTGTGTTATCTTAATGTTGGACTGGGGAATTTGACATTAAAATTAGTCATCTACAAGTTGGAACATGGAGCTTGCAGCTTATGTTTGTGTAGTTTGAACATAAGCTGGTCTCCTTCTCGTACTTCAGTTTTTCAGTATTGGTCTAGTCAATATGGTGAAGATGACGCTCCTTTTCGAATTTCTCCAGTTAATATACACGCACTTGGTCATCTTTTTTACATGTGCTAACTGTTAGGTTGATCTCTCTCCCGTTCGAGCCCAACGGGTCAAACGGGCCCCTGACTCGCGCCCTGATCGGGGGCGCCCAACCAAACCATGGTTGGTGGGCCCCTGTGACCCGCGCTATATAAACAGAGGTGGGGGCCGGGGCTCTACGAATGAGGTTAATCGCTGCCACAATCCCCACCTACAATCCCTACCGATCTAGGGTTAGCGCGGTGCTCACGGGAAGCTCCACCACCTTGCCCACTCTCCGCCATCGCCGTGCTCCCCAGCACCACGATGGCCTCCAGCTCGAGTTCATCCACTGCCGGACAAGGTAGGTTCACCGGATCTACTAGCCTACTCTGATCTAAAGTTCTATCAATGGTATCAGCCAGATCGGGCTAGTTTGATTTCGGTACAAAGAAACAACAACAGAAAAAGAAAAAGAAAAGAGATCCCCCCCAAAGAACCCTAACCCTAAAAGAACAATAGGGGCAAAGGGCAAAGAAATCGCGCCACCGCAAGGCCGCGCCGTTCCTCTCGATCCCCACACGCATCGGCAAGCCGAGGTGCGGGAAAGAAGAACACAGCCTCCCCAAGGGGGCAAAAGGGCACCACCACCGCACCGCTTGACGGTGGCGCGCTCTCCCACGGGAGCTCGCGCACACCGGCAAGGGGGGCAGAGGGGGCACCGCTGCTTCACGCCGTCGTTGTCCTCGGTGAACACAGAGAGGAGAAGTGGGTAGTGGAGAAACAGAGAAACAAGGAAGGGGTGGAAGAGATGGCAGGAGCCCAGGCTCGCGTGGCGCGGTGGTTTTCATGCCGTTGCCAGCGGCCGGGGCGAAGCTCCTCCACCGGCGTCGTCCCGCGTAGTGGAGCAAAGGAGGGCTTAGCCCCGCCTCTCTCTCTCTGTTACAGGAGGGTGCAGGGAGGAACGGAGGGCGTAGGGAAAAGGAGGCCCGCGCGGCGCGGTGGCCGGTCGACGCCGTCGCCGGCGCCCTGGGCGCGGCGCGGTGCCACGGCGAGCGACACAGAAACGAAGGGCGAGAGAGAGATTGAAGAGAGAACAGAATGGGGGCGCTAGGTTTCGGGTCGGGGGACTCTGTCCCGTTTTTGTTCGAGCGCAAAGCGCGCCACACCGTCCGATCAAATCCGACGCCGCGGATTGAAACCCTAGCGCAGAAGCGGGCCAGCTGGGCCGCGGCTGGGCCGCGGCTGGGCCGAAAGTGGAGAGCGGCGCGCTGGGCCGTGGCCAGCCGCCGCGGGCGTGCTGGGTCCAGGCCGGCTGGGCCGCGCGCTGGGCCGAGGCCTTAGCCGCACGCCGTTGCTGCTGTAGATTTTGTCCAGTTTCTGGGCAGATCTTAAATAGCTTTCCTATGCAATTTTTTTCCAACGAAAATTTTGTCTAGAAAATAGAAAAGTGACAAGAAAAGTTTCTGAAAATGCAAAAAGAAAATTTTCAGAAAAGGAAATGTTCATGAATTTTATAAAGAAAATAATAAAGTTCATGAATTTTTTATCTTGTCAAAGAAAAGTTTCTGTAAAGAATTAAAAGTTCATGAATTTTTATTCATGTTTGACGCTGCGTAAATAATTAATGCTCTTTTACAAAGAAAATAAAAGTTTACATAGTATTAAGTTTTTAAGAGCATGTTAAAGTGATTATTAAAATGAATATGATTATGTTATTTTTATGACCAACGTTGTTAATAACATGATCATGTTTTATTATTGAAATTTAAAGGTGCATTTATTTCTAATTTTTGCCCAACGGTAATATAGATTTAATTGCATAGACAATTATATGTTTAATTTGACCAACGTTAGATTAATACATATGATTGTTTTATTGATGTCACTTAAATTGTAATTTCAGGAGGCTTTCACTTGATGAGTTTCCTAAAAGAAGTTCCGACACTCAGAGGTGACAACCACACTGAGTGGAGGAAGAAAGTTGAACTGGCGTTTGTTTGTGCTGATCTTGACTGGGTTGTGGAGAAACCACAGCCGGTCAGACCCACAGAGCCAGTAAGAGAGGCTAGTGATGATGATGCTGCATGGGCTAAAAAGAAAGGGGACTATGCTCTTTTGGAGCAGTCCTACCTCATAGATAATCAAAAGTGGGTTAATGCAAATAAAAAATGCATGGCCTTTATAAAGAACACCATTGAGAGCGCCATTGTGGGCTCCATTGCAGAGTGCACTTCTGCAGGGGAGTTGCTCTCAAAGATAAAGAGCCAGTTCACTGGCTCTTCAAAGATATATGCCACCCAGGTGTTAGAGCAACTGGTGACAGAAAAATACACAGGTGGTAGTCATGGCATAAGAGAGCACATCCTCAGGATGAGCAATATGGCAGCAAAGCTCAAACCCATGGATGCGGATCTGGAGATCAAACCAGCGCTCCTGGTCCACCTTGTCATGGCTTCATTGCCGAAGGAGTTTGAAGCTTTTGTTGTGAACTATAATATGTCACCTGGAACATGGGACGTTGAAAAGACAATAGCCATGTGTGTCCAAGAAGAGGAGAGACTCAAAGCCTCACATGGTGGTACACTCAACTATGTGCAGGGTCACAAAAGAAAGAATTACAATCTAAACAACAAAAGTTCTCCTTCAAAGCCACAAGGAAAAGTTTCCTATCAGCATCAGCGTCAGCAACAGCCTTTCTCAGTGGACAAAGACACTTGTCTCCACTGTAAGAAGACCGGGCATTACAAGAAAGACTGTCCTGTTTGGCTAAAGTCGATCATGGCAAAAAGAGGTAACAATATAGTTTCATTTGTCAATGAATCCCTGTATGCACAGTTTTCAAAATCCACTTGGTGGATTGACTCAGGAGCAACTGTTCATGTTGCAAATTCTTTACAGGGATTCCATTCGACGCGGACTACGCTAAGAAGCGAAAGACGCATTGAAGTGGTGAACGGAGTCGAAGCAGAAGTTGAAGCTGTCGGTGATATCTCCTTGGAGTTAGCTGATGGATTCAATCTTCTACTTAGAGATGTTTTATTTGTTCCATCATGTCATAGAAACTTAATAAGTGTTTCTTGCTTGGACAAAGATAATTATGAGTGTTATTTTGGACATGGCAAGTGTGCCATTTGGTTAAATAATGCTTATGTGGGTGATGCTTTACTACATGATGAGCTTTATTTGTTATCACTTCGTGAAAAAGTTTATTCCGTTTGCAATGTGAAAGAACATGTCTCTACGTCGAATAAAGTACAAAAGAAAAGAAAAAGAACATTTGACTCATCGAAATTATGGCACTGTCGCTTGGGCCATATTTCGAAGGGGAGAATAGAAAGATTAGTCAAAAGTGAAATTCTTCCCCCGTTAGAATTTTCAGACTTAGAACAATGCATAGATTGCGTTAAAGGAAAGTACGTAAAACAAATCAAAAAGGTGCAATCCATAGCACAGGCACACTAGAAATCATTCACATTGATATTTGTGGACCATTTCCGGTGAAAAGTGTGGATGGATATGACTCGTTCATCACATTCACAGATGATTACTCTCGTTATGGTTATATTTATCCAATCAAAGAAAGATCGGAAGCGTTGGATAAATTTAAAATATTCAAAGCTGAAGTTGAAAATCAGCACGATAAAAGAATAAAGATAGTAAGGTTCGACCGTGGGGGAGAGTACTACGGTCGACACACTCCATATGGCCAAGTCCCTGGACCTTTTGCGAAGTTCTTGCAGGAGACTGGCATAGTAGCCCAGTATTCAATGCCGGGCAAGCCTCAGCAAAATGGAGTAGCTGAAAGGCGCAACCGTACCCTTATGGATATGGTGCGCAGCATGATGAGTTATTCCAACTTGCCATTGGGATTATGGATGGAGGCGCTTAAAACCGCCATTCACATTCTCAATAGAGTACCAAGCAAGTCGGAGCCCAAAACACCGTACGAGCTATGGACAGGAAGGATGCCCTCCCTACAACACTTCAGGGTGTGGGGGTGCCCTGCTGAGGCCAAAATGTTTAATCCAAACATTGCAAAGTTAGATCCCAAAACAGTAAGTTGCCACTTCATTGGCTATCTAGACAGAGCAAAAGGTTTTCGTTTCTACTGCCCTGACAGATATACAAAGTTTGTAGAAACGAGACATGCAGTCTTCTTAGAGGACGAAATGATGAGGGGGAGCTTGGTAGCTCGGAAAATTGATCTTGAGGAGAAGAGGGTGCATGCACCTAATCCGATGATTCAGGAGCCATTTTTCTCACTACCAGTTGCAACTCCACCCATGACAGCTATGGGGGAAGACCCGGAACCTGTCCGTCAGGAGCCGACTGAACCCGTTGTTGAGCATGAAAGGGAGGTGCAGCAGCAAATTTAGAAGAAGTGCCAGAAGTTGAGGCACAAAATGTGCCAGAAACTGAGGCCCTTAGAAGGTCTACAAGACCAAGAAAGTCAGCTATTTCTACTGACTTTAAAGTTTATAACACAGAAATGGTTCATATGGAAAAAGATCCCACCTCATATGAAGAAGCCATGAGAAGCCCTCATTCATCGAAGTGGATGAAGGCAATGGAAGACGGGATGAAATCAATGAGTTCCAAAGATGTTTGGGACTTAGAGGAAATTCCCAAAGGAGCCAAAACAGTAGGCTGTAAATGGGTCTACAAAATTAAGTATGACTCTAAAGGGAATATAGAAAAGTATAAAGCACGACTCGTGGCAAAAGGATTTACACAAAGAGAAGGGATAGATTACAATGAGACATTTTCCCCAGTCTCATGTAAGGATCCCTTCAGAATCATAATGGCATTAGTTGCTCATTTTGATTTAGAGTTACATCAAATGGATGTTAAGACGACATTTCTGAATGGTGATTTAAAAGAAAAGGTCTACATGAAACAACCCAAGGGTTTTATCATGGAAGGCAAGGAAAATATGGGATGCCGCTTGAAGAAGTCCATTTATGGATTAAGACAAGCCTCTCGGCAGTGGTATCTAAAGTTTAATCAAACGATTAAAAGTTTTGGATTTAAAGAAAATATTGAGGATAATTGCATTTATGCAATGTTTAAAAATGGGAAATATATTTTCCTAATCTTGTATGTGGATGATATCCTGCTGCTAGTAGTGATGTTAGTCTACTACAAGAAACAAAGAAATACTTATCCTCAAATTTTGACATAACAGATCTTGGTGAAGCATCATATGTTTTGGGCATAGAAATTCACCGAGATAGGAACAATGGAGTCTTAGGACTATCTCAGCAAGCATATTTGGAAAAGGTTCTTAAAAAGTATAATATGCATGCGAGTAAAGCCACACCTGCTCCAATAGTCAAGGGCGATAGTTTTGGGAAATTTCAATGTCCCAAGAACCAGTATGAGATCGATCAAATGAAAGCAGTACCATATGCTTCGGCAGTTGGCAGCTTACAGTATACACAAGTGTGCACTCGCCCTGACTTAGCTTTTATCACCGGGGTACTCGGTAGATATCAAGAGAATCCAGGCCTAGAGCACTGGAAGATGGTAAAGAAAGCATTGCGTTATGCGCAAGGCACGAAGGACTACATGCTAATATACAGGAGAAGTGATTCCCTAGAGATAAAAGGGTATTCAGACGCAGATTTTGCGGGGGACAGAGATGATAGAAAATCCACGTCAGGATACGTATTCACCCTCGCTGGGGGAGCTATTTCGTGGAGAAGCTCCAAACAGTCGATAGTTGCATCATCCACGATGTATGCAGAATTCATAGCATGTTTCGAAGCCACGGGGCAGGCGATATGGCCAAAGAAATTTGTACCCGACTTGAAAGTGGTAGATTGTATTCACAAACCACTAAAGATGTACTATGACAACCAGCCCGCAGTATTTTACACTCACAACAACAAGTCGAGTAATGCTGCCAAAACAATAGAGATAAGGTATTATGTTGTGAAAGATAAAATCCAGGATCAAACTATAAGTCTCGAGCATATAAGGACAAAAGATATGCTTGCGGATCCGCTAACGAAAGGCTTACCACCCAATGTGTTCAAGGAACACTTAGCCGGCATGGGTTTAAGGGAAAGCCTTATGATTCCTGGATAGGCCCAAAAGGAACAGAATTTGTTTCTGAACATAAAGTATGTTGTAGCTGTATGATTCTAACGGCAATTAAGCCGTGACGATGAAACATGCTCTATGTACCAATATGTGATGAAACAGATAAACTAGAAAGTGTAAAGTTAAAAGTAAAGTTGAGATCAAGGGGGAGAATGTTAGGTTGATCTCTCTCCCGTTCAAGCCCAACGGGTCGAACGGGCCCCTGACTCGCGCCCTGATCGGGGGTGCCCAACCAAACCATGGTTGGTGGGCCCCTGTGACCCGCGCTATATAAACAGAGGTGGGGGCCGGGGCGCTACTAACGAGGTTAATCGCTGCCACAATCCCCACCTACAATCCCTACCGATCTAGGGTTAGCGCGGTGCTCACGGGAAGCTCCACCACCTCGCCCACTCTCCGCCATCGCCGTGCTCCCCAGCACCACGATGGCCTCCAGCTCGAGTTCATCCACTGCCGGACAAGGTAGGTTCACCGGATCTACTAGCCTACTCCGATCTAAAGTTCTATCACTAACATCAGCTCATTCGGAGTTGTTCGTGTGCTTGTAACACAAATCAGTTCAAATCTCAAGAGAAGTAAGCTCAAATAAAAAATACAGAAGTTCGACGCCGAGATGTTTGCATATGTTTTGTTGAATTGAGTTTCCTAAAAAAGCATAAATATGTTTGCACAACTTTTCAGTGCAAACTTTTAAAAAAGTTTCTTTCTGAACTTCTCAAAATTAATATACATGAACTTGATTATCGTTTTAACATGTACTGATATCAGCTTCTTTGGATTTTTGTGTGTGTGCTTGTAACACAATCAGTTCAGATCTCGAGAGACCAGAAGTTCAAGTTCACTAGTATTTATAAAATGTTGGTTGCAGTACTAGTATTTACAAATTTCTTATAATCTCCACAGGTCGGAGGCCGTACATATTTCTTATTCATATTGCTATAAGTTCAAGTGATCAAATGCTATAAGCTTGCATGTTATTCTCCAATTAGTTCAAGTGATCACTGTTTTATTTTATTGTGTATATGTCTAAGAGTAAACTTTGTGACCTGAACTTTCTACTTACTGCTTAGAGAAGGTCCCTTTTGTGGCATGAACTTTCTCTCTTATTGCTTAGAGAAGGTCCCTTGGAAAAGATGACTACCTTTCCAAGTTGGATTATCGTCAAACAGTTTATATTTTGATATGGAATAGGAAAATAGGTTTGCTTTGGAGTGTGTTTTACAATTAGAACATTTCAGACTTCATATTCTTTGCGTATGCCAAAAAAACAGAGGAGAAAAGCTGGCTACCTGCGTATAGTTTTTATAATTTCCATGGGAAACTAATATTCATGCACCTCTTTGGTGGATGTTTTGATATATTTCCTTCATGAATTGTAGTTGTCGAATGGTGTTACACAATTACTATTCTAGCATCATCGTTTATATTGTATTTTTTAGCATTCTTGCAACCCTATTAACAACATCTTTTTGTGCATTGTTTGTCGGTTTTTCTTTGACTTATGGACATCTTGGGCTTGCTAGGTGCAGAATCAAGAAGGCCAGTGAGAGCTACCAGCATCAGTTCGTCAGTTCTTTAATGGTGCGCTGCTGGTTGCATGGAGGCAATCAAAATGGTAAATTACCGACCCTTATAACCTCAGGTACTACTACAAAGCAGAAAAGATCTCTGAAAGTTAGTTAATAGCACCATGTCGTGCCTCTTGTGCTGCACGACTGCTAGTTCTTTAACTAAAAAAATACATTTCTCTTGGCACGTTTTCTTGATGTGGTATTACATGATATCAGTCCCCAAAAAATATAAATTTCTTCTATTGTCAGTTCAATTTTCTCTAGTATGTATGTTCTGAAGATGACGAGAGAATGGTCTGGTGGAGATGATGCATGTTTGTTTGCTTTTTATCATGATATATAAAAAGATGCTGGTAGCTCTAGTACCTATACTACAACAGTTCATTGACAAAAAATATATCAGTTCAATAAATACTTGGAAAAAAGTTCAATACTAAGTGTTCTTTGCCTAGATAGTGCCTATAAGAAATTAAATCGCGCATTTCCATAAAACTATGTACCGATAAATCAGAACTCATGCATTTCCATAAAATTCTGTAAGTTTCGTGTGTGTGCTGCTACAAATCTGAAATATTTTTCCAATAATACTAGTACTGATGCAATCACCTAAAAAAGTTGAAGATAAATTCTGTAAGTTTAGTGCGTGTGCTGCTACAAATCCAAAGTTGAAGATCGAGTTGACTGAAATAATGTAGTCGATTCCTGAGACCCTTACTAGTCCCTCCATATATTTGGACCTTTGCCTCGTCAGTACAACAGCACGCTCCACAGCCGGTCATGAGAAAGAGCTGCGTGCAGGCCACCCTGTGCTCCATCCTCGATCCAGCTCAGTCGTCTCCCTCTCATCCTCTCTCTGCTCCGCGTGTGTGTGTGCAGGGAGTGGGAGGAGATAGAGCAGGGGAGTGGGAGGCCCTTCCACAGCGAATTCATAGGCATCTTCCATGGAGATTGTGAGCTCTCTCGATTAGAGACTTTTTACGGTGCATCCTACTACCTGATATAGTGGGTAGTATATAACTGATCCAATGGTCATTATTGATCCTCGTTTTTTTCCTCTCTTAGGACATTTTGGTAATTGGCTGTTAGGTGATTTGACTTTTCTTAATGTTAATTGTCATGATTGACTAATAACATAGGTAACCAGATATGTGAAAAAAGCACGTCAACAAAATCTGTAAAAAAAGAATTGTCCTTCATCTTAGTTCGTAGGTTATCTCTTCATTCTCAGGCAGTTCGTCAGCCGCCCAAGCAGTCCGGCGGCCGTCTCAATCGCACAGGGTCGGCCGCTCCGTCTCCCGACCTCTGGTCGGCGCCCCATGATCTTTGACGGTGCAGCCGCTCCGCTCAGCCCGTCAGCTCTCTCTCAGTCGCATGATCTGCGGACGGCGCCAGAGATCGGTTCGTCCGCAAGTAGTCTCTCGGTAGTGATCGCAATGTCCTCCTCCTTTCCAAATGAGGCCGCTTTCATGTCTCAACTCTCAATTAATTCTCCTTTTTAATGCGGCAATGTGTGCTCGATGGCCAATGCGTAGCGTAACTAGAATGCGGGAGGTGCCCTTTGCGCATGCATGTAGGAGACGTTAATCACAGTAATTAATCTCTGATGCTATTATTACGTGGGTTAATTCCGTCCTGGTCACAGTAGTACCGAAACTGCCCCTGATCACAAAATATACTACCGAAAATCTGCAATAGTATTTCCAAATCTGGGCCGTCCAAACACAAAAATAGACGGCCTATATTGATTTGATGTACTGTAAAAGGTCTCCTCGATTATTGGTTGAGGATTTATGTTGTTGGTCTGTCCACTGTAGTTCCTGTATAGCGTCCTCCTCTTTATCTAGTGTTCCTCTTTCGATGTTGCTGCATGTGTTTAATAACCCAATGATATGATTTCTGGAAACAAGCTTCAAAGAAGCTTCAGTACGAGAAAAAATGGGTCGCCAGTTCATACATGTGCAACCTCCTGCATGGTCGTCCATTTTTATTTGGAGCCTACTCGCTGCAATGCACAACAGAGGTTGGTGCTCACCTTCTTCGAGACCGCTGCCCGCCGTCCGCTCCCACATTTGCAGGCTCCTACGGCAAGACCTACTGCCTCGCCACCGCCACCGGTGTGCAAGGACACATAAAAAAATCTTCCATTTTGTTTCTTTTAACCTCAGAACCTTGCTTACAAACAAACACAATAATAACACCATCATTCTGAACATTCCTGCACCACCACCAACCCGTCCACCACGGTTGCTGGCAGCCGTCCAAGTTGAGCGCTGATGATAGTCCTCTGCGTGCATCAACGACACTTTCTCACACGCCGCCGCCTAGCCCGCACCCGCAGCCATCCACCTCACCGCCGCGAGGCACCTCCCGGACATCACCGCCAAGAGCCTCTCTCCGCCACCACGCCTGGTAGTTGAACTTACATGGGATGACCTGTGACCAATTGCCCCGCCTCTACAAGCTTCTCGGGGATGACTTGGTAGTCGCTGGGATTCCTTGCAGTCGCCAAAGCCCGGCGCCGCTCGTGATCTCCGCCTCCATCAGCTCCACTTCACCAGAGCAATCAGTCCAGAGGAGGAGGTGTAGCCGGTCCACCCGATCTCCGACGTCTTATTCCACCTACAAATTTTTTTTCTTTTTGAGTTCTATTCTTCGTCATAGGTTCACCGCTATTACCTTAGTTCAAAAGTGCCAGAGAGTTTAGTTCAGACTATACTAAATGTCCATATTGTAGATAATATTTGCATTGTCTTAAATTTCTGGAAACAAGCTTCAGTACAAGAAAAATGGGTCAGTCAGTTCATCCATATCCAAACCCCCCTCGACGTGCGGCGGCAGGAAACATTTTCAGGTTGTTTTCTTTCTCTCTTTGCTTAGCACAAAATTACGCAAATGCCTATCAGAAATAGAACTTGTTCATATACATGGGTAGGTTCACGAAAAATTGTAGTAGTAGTTCGGTGAAAGGATTCACATCAGTTCAAACATTTTTGAATGTTCAGTAAAAGTTCAAATAGACAAGTGGCTTTCACTTCATTCGAAAAGCCTAAAGCAACATTACAATGATAGAATAAAAATTAGTTCAAAAAAATGCTGGAGGTTTGTCGGAATGACAGAAAAACATCAGTTCAATTTTTCTGTACCATCGCTTTTATTGCTAATGTTTTAGTCACTTGTTTTCTTGATGCCATCAGGTATTTGCTTAAGTACTTCGGTCTTGTGCTGCTGGTACTAGTGTCGATGGGTAGCAAGTTCAACTACCAAGCAACACCAAGTTCAGGCATGTTGTCTGACTCCCACACGTTCCTAGAAGTTGTTCTAGGATTGGAAATCTTGCAGCAGCACACTCTTGTTTTCACTGTTTAAGTTCACCTCAATTTCTAAATTAAGTTCTGTTCATAGGAGTGATTGTAATCAATTAGTTTGGTTTTACTTATGTTCCTTGAATTTCTAGTACCCTAATAGAAATTCAGGGGGGGGGGGGAAGCAGATACTCGTCATGGGTTATGAAGTAGACAGAGTACATAAGATGCCTACCATGGTCTATGAAGTACAGACAAAAAGGCGCCACTCGCCGTCGTCGTTCTCTTGTCGTGACGAACATGCCGAGCAACGCGGCTACGTGAGAAGGGTGAGAATTAGCGGGAGCAGGGTATGGATGAGGAAGGAGCACCAGTATCTTCACTGCTGCTGCTGTTTCGTTTCCATCCCTCTCTCACGTGTGAAGGTGAGCTTGATAATAGAGTAGCTAGACCTATCCGCCTTCCATTTTCTGAATTTTTCTGGGAGCTAGTAGTACCTAAAAGGAGGAAGCTGGCAACTCCGTTTACCTAAACATGTATAGCACATGTGATGCTACAGAATTTTGTTGGAGCTGGATGAGACTTTTGCCGTTCCCCTTGTACTCCTTCATATAATCAGTTCACGTTTTCAAACCCTGTAAGGTAAGATATATCACCTAGAAAAGTACAAAGTAAAACTTCTGTAAGTTCAGTGCGTGTGCGGCTGCAATTCTGAGCTTCTTGTCCAGCTATAATAGTGCTGATGAATATCGAGTTGATTGAAAATGTAGTTGATTCCTGAGACCCTTGCTAGTCCTTCGACATACAGAAATTTTTTATTCATTGTGAGAAGAGAAAAATGTTGCTCTAGTTAGTTTCTCTTGCAACTATATCATGTACAAGCTCTTGTAGATACAACATGTATAGGCTCTTTATTATATTCCTAGATCAGCACTTCTTGTTTATATGTTACTAAATTATGTAGAATTTCTTCCTGTTCAAGCATGTTTATATGCCTAGCTATCCCAAGTGCTTGTGGTTGTTTATTATATGTAACTAAATTGTGAGAAGTCGATGCTTAATGTTCTAGTTCATGCTCCTCTGCAGGTCAACCTCCTGGGATACACGAAGTTTCAGTTCGTCGAGAGGCTTCCTGGAGCTTCAAAACATTTCACTTCACCTTTTTAGGCTTTTTCAGTACATCTTACAAAGTGTGTTTCCTTTCATCATTTTTGTCTACTTAAAAGAAGTGTAGAAGCTTGAGGAAATACCCCCAAAATTATGTGTGCCCTCAGCACTCTTCTACGTGCTTGTTCTAGCTTATGAGAATTATTCTTCAAGGTCATAATTTGGAACTAGATAACTTTTCATAAATGATTGTACTGAAGCTAGGTGTTTAACAGAATTATTTCTCATAAGTTTGCAAATCACCTGTTGGTTTGGGTTGCATCTCATCCACATCAGTTCACGACAAAAGTTGGAACTTGCATCAGTTCTATATTATGGGACGGGAGGGAGTACTAAACTTTTGTGTCTGTGCTACCTTTTGTAGATAGTTTTTGCCATGTGCTTCTATTGAACTTGTGTCTGGTTGCTTTTGAACTGTTCCTCATTGATAATTCCTGGAATTTGAACTAAACGCATATATGATGCTCAGTTGCAGATTGTATATCATGGCAAGGACTCTATTTCAATGGGAGGTTCAACCAGAGGAGTTCAAAACACAAGAACTCTAGGAGTTTGCAAAACAAAATATACTGGGAGAGTTTGCACTTGTATGTGCAGTGCATGTGTTAGGTGTATGTTTTATTGTATGATCTGGACACTGAAGAAAGAAAACACAAGGACTCGGTCCATGTATAATTTTCTACTATTTTTGCACTCATATACTAAAATCTTTGGTCTGAAATGTACGAGTGTTGTACAATTTTTGGTTTTGTATGTTGTAGCTGTAACATGTGACTTATAGCGTCACTGTTTATCAAAGAAAATTCCAGTTTATAGCCTCTGCAGTTACATTATTGTGGAATTTTCTACTGTGAATATCATACCTCTAAAAATTTATTGCACAGAAAGAACTTCAGTGATTATTTTTGAGAAGTACAAACTCTCTGGTACCGTATGTTCGAGTATTATTGTATAAAGGTACAAATTATGAATGCCCGGGAAAAAAAGAACACTTACCGATAGAAAAAACATAGGTTGTGAAAGTTCAGAGCATGAAAAGTTCAAGTTGTAGAAAGAAAGAAGTTTAAAACTTTGTTGCAAAAAAGATTAGAAGTTCAAAAATTACTCTTCACCTGTGAAAACACGCGCTCAGTATAAAATCATAAACACATCCGTTCAGAGTACTCTATTTTCGGAACCATTCAAAACTATTCTGTGAAAAATACCTCAGTACAAATATAGACATAGATCAGTATGAGTACTCTGTTTTTTAGACAGAAAAAAACAACACGATGGGTTTCACCTTATTCAAAATTACTCTTAAACGGTTGCGAAGTAGAGAAAACGTTCAACATGACTAAGTTCGCATTTTCGATAGCTATCCAACGGTATATAATTTGCCCCATTTTGACAAACTTTTTTAAAAAATCGTGTTAAAATTCAAATTTGACCGTATTCGAATTCGTTTTTAAACCATAAGGAATTAGAAAAACATTTATATACAAAAAAGTTGAGCATTTTTCATAGCTTTCCAACGCCGTATCATTTGCGTCAATCCGACAAACTGTTTGGCAAAAACGCGAAAATATGTTTCGCCAGAATTTCACCGTTTTTCAAATTACTTTTAAATTGTATATAATTTGAAAAAAACAGTAGATATGTGGAAGATGCGAATTTTTACCAGCTTTCCAACGCCATTTTATTTTCTCAATTTCGACAAACCGTTTGAAAATTGAGTCCAAAATACGGTTCGCGTTTTCGGTTTTGAAAAAACGGTTTCTTCAAAACTGCTCTTAAACAGTGATGATTTTGCAAAAAATTCCTATATATTTGTAATGTAGATGTCAAGAGCTTTCCAAGGATATATTACACGCCCCATTCCAACAAAAAGACGATCAGTTCAACGAGATGAAAATCATCAGTACAACCGCCTGAAACCATCAGTTCAAGTAGGGTAACAGAATAATATTCTGTTACGCGAAACATAATAGCCCGGATGTGTGTGTGTGTGTGTGTGTATATATATATATATAGTGATGCTATTCATCACCGAGGGTGCAGAATAAGTTATTCTTCACTCGAGGTTATCTTATGATCACATCATAATTAAATTACATTTGGAATTCAAATAGTTACATTCCTATTGATTCACTACGTAAAATTTGGTATAAAAAATAAAAATATAGATCATAAGACAAGAAAATTTGGAGTTTATGTATATTTTACACTATGTTTTCACGTTTGTAATTTTACATAACATAAAATATTTTTTACGGCGACTATATATTTTCTTACGGTCTCTTTTTACGTCAGAAATAAGATAAAATATACAGAACGTAAAATTACAGCGCATTGCTGGTAAAATAGAGGAGGGTGAAGAATAACTATTCCTCACCCAGGGTGACGAATAGTGTATATATATATATATATATATATATATATATATATATATATATATATATATATATATATATATATATATATATATATAGGGTAAAATTATATTGTTATGTAAATTTACCCTATATATAGTGATGCTATTCATCACCGAGGGTGCAGAATAACAAACGTGAAAATTTGGAGTTTATGTATATTTTACACTATGTTTTCACGTTTGTAATTTTACATAACATAAAATATTTTTTACGGCGACTATATATTTTCAATGAAGTTTTTACATAACAATATAATTTTATATATAGGGTAAAATATTTTTTACGGCGACTATATAATTTTACATAACAATGTTATGATAAATTGCAATTGCCTCAATGACTGAGATCATAGTTTGTTAGTTTTCAATGAAGTTTTTGATTCATACTTCACCTTGTGAATGAATTGTTACTTTAGCATAAGAAATTATATGGCATTATATGTTGCTGTTCTAAAGATGATCATGATGCCCTCATGTCCGTATTTTATTTTATCGACACCTCTATCTCTAAACATGTGGACATATTTTTTGATTTCGGCTTTCATTTGAGGACAAGCAAGGTCTAAGCTTGGGGGAGTTGATACGTCCATTTTGCACCATGCTTTTATATTGATATTTATTGCATTATGAGCTGTTATTACACATTATATCACAATACTTATGCCTTTTCTCTCTTATTTTATAAGGTTTACATGAAGAGGGAGAATGTCGGCAGCTGGAATTCTGGACTGGAAAAGGAGCAAATATTAGAGACCTATTCTGCACAACTCAAAAAGTCCTGAAACTTCACGGAGAATTATTTTGGAATATATAAAAAATATTGGGCGAAGAAAGCACCAGAGGGGGCCACCAGCCATCCACCAGGGTGGGGGCGCGCTCTACCCCCTGGGCACGCCCCTACCTTGTGGGCCCCCTGTCAGGCCTCCGGTGCCCATCTTCTTATATATGGTGTGTTTTGACCTGGAAAAATCAGAAGAAAGCTTTCGGGATGAAGCGCCGCCGTCTCGAGGCGGAACTTGGGCAGAACCAATCTAGGGCTCCCGCGGAGCTGTTCTGTCGGGGAAACTTCCCTCCCAGAGGGGGAAATCGAAGCCATCGTCATCACCAACGATCCTCTCATCGAGAGGGGGTCAATCTCCATCAACATCTTCACCAGTACCATCTCCTCTCAAACCCTAGTTCATCTCTTGTATCCGGTCTTTTTCTCAAAACCTCAGATTGGTACCCGTGGGTTGCTAGTAGTGTTGATTACTCCTTGTAGTTGATGCTAGTTGGTTTATTCAGTAGAAGATCATATGTTCAGATCCTTAATGACAATTAATACTCCTCTGATTATGAACATGAATATTCTTTGTGAGTAGTTACGTTTGTTCCTGAGGACATGGGAGAAGTCTTGTTATAAGTAATCATGTGAATTTGGTATTCATTCGATATTTTGATGAGATGTATGTTGTCTTTCCTCTAGTGGTGTTATCTGAACGTCGACTACATGACACTTCACCATGATTTGGGCCTAGGGGAAGGCATTGGGAATTAATAAGTAGATGATGGGTTGCTAGAGTGAAAGAAGCTTAAACCCTAGTTTATGCGTTGCTTCATAAGGGGCTGATTTGGATCCATATGTTTCATGCTATGGTTAGATTTATCTTAATTCTTCTTTCTTAGTTGTGGATGTTTGCGAGAGGGGTTAATCATAAGTGGGAGGCTTGTCCAAGGAAGGAAAGCACCCAAGCATCGGTCCACCCACATATCAAATTATCAAAGTAACGAACGCGAATCATATGAGCATGATGAAAACTAGCTTGACAGTAATTCCCATGTGTCCTCGGGAGCGCTTTGCATTATATAAGAGTTCGTCCAGGCTTGTCCTTCGCTATAAAAAGGATTGGGCCACCTTGCTGCACCTGAGTTACTTTTGTTACTTGTTACTCGTTACGAATTATCTTATCACACAACTATCTGTTACCGATAATTTCAGTGCTTGCTGAAAACCGCTTGTCATTTCCTTCTGCTCCTCGTTGGGTTCGACACTCTTACTTATTGAAAGGACTACGATAGATCCCCTATACTTGTGGGTCATCAATGTCTGAGAGCCAGTTCCCGGCGTCCTACATCGAGGACTACCAGCCTACCATCGACCAAATGCCTCCTGATTCAGACGTTTTTGAGGTTCTGCCTACGGTTCCTCCATTTGTGTTGGCTTGGCCCAATTAATGATGTAGCTCATGTTGCGGCTCAAAAGACAACCGAAAAGGAGAATAAGGATGGCAGGGGAAACTTCATGAAATGGCGGCCGTTTCTCTCCACTTTCGGGCTTGACAAGATGTGTGAGATCATAGCTAGTGGGGTGAGGACTGACAAGGGCTTCAAGGAGGTGGACTTGAACACTATGGCAAAGTAAGTGTTTGAGTTTTGTGGACAGGAGGTCACCTCGACCCAGGTCTACAACCACCTCAGGAAGTGAAGGGCGAGGTGGATCACCGCGTCCAAGGTCAGAGACCTGAGCAGTGCTTCATGGGATGAGGACATCTGCTCGATCCTTTTGGAGGCAGAGCACTACCAAGGCCATATCGCGGTTAGCTCACAAACCATGTCATTCTAAATAACCAGATGTTTAAGCCTATGAACCATTGCCATACTAACTAACCATTCTACCCTGTTTCTTTTCTAGGGTCACCCCAAGGACGCAGAGTTCCTCAACACACAAGATGCAGCAGATCTTCCCCTTCGGGTTGGCAACCGGCAAGCATGTGCCACTTGTGAGCTGTGTTGGGATTTCATCGAAGAGGAGAGGATGATGTAGTACAGTAAAGATAAATATTTCCCTCAGTTAAGAACCAAGGTTATCAATCCAGTAGGAGAACCACACAAAACCTCGTGAACAACACCTGCACACACAAAAGCAAATACTTACACCCAACGCAAACAAGATTGGTTTTCAATCCCTTTGGCGGTTACTTGCAAGGATTAAATCTTGTAGTGGTAGATAATAAAGTAATTTGAAAAACAAAATAAAAGAAATAAAATTGCATCAAGCTATTTTTGTGTTTTTATATATGATAAAAGTAGACCTGGGGGCCATAGTTTTCACTAGAGGCTTCTCTCTCGAGCACATAGCATATGGCGGGTAAAAAAATTACTATCGGGCAATTGATAGAAAAGCGCATAGTTATGACAGTATTCAAGACAATGATCATGTATATAGGCATCACGTCCAAGACAAGTAGACCGACTCGTCCTGCATCTACTACCATTACTCCACCCATCGACCGCTATCCAGCATAGCATATAGTAACTTCAAAATAATATGAAAAAATCAAAAAAATCTGAAACTTTGGGGGGTCACACCTTTCTCCTTCTCAAAGCATTGATTATATTTCCTACATGCACATTAGTTGAAACAAAATTACACTACATTTATTTAGTGAATTTGCATACTACTATTGTTTGAGTAGAAGAATACTTCCCAACTTTTAATTGTTTTATCAGAATATAACGATGTTGATTCCTTTGTTATGGACTGGCAAAAGTGATTATATTTTCATGATTGGTTTGGGGTATTTTCGTTTCTACAGTATTAGTTGCATCACGTGTACTGACAGGAGAGCTTCAACAATCTCAAGTGAGTATTTTTTTGTCTAGCATGGAAGAAGATGGTATGCATTTATTGGATTAATATGTAAGTAAACAATAGTAAAACTATGTATCTTACAATATTACATTCTAATTATACTCATGTATACATTAATGGGGACATGTCATCCGCGGAATTACAAATCGGTGAAAAAAAAGGAGCACGCGGATGCAACATGCTATAGTGTAATGGCCAACCTCATCGCCTTGGAATTCATCATGTTTACCATGATTAGGTGGAATACATGACCACCATCGACGAACGGGAGAAGTGTTTATGGTGATTAGGTGGAATACATGACCACCATCGACCAACGGGAGAAGCGGCAAGATCGATGTGTCGCTTGGCATGTGCAAGGATTTTGTCCACCCGTTGCAATGCACATACCTTTTTGCTAGTAAATAAATAAAAGGATTAGCGACCAAAATCATCCACTTCAAAGTCAATAATGACCCAAAATACAAACAATCTCCTTCTGCTTCAAATATAAGATGTTCTATTTATTTTCTTTAAAATTGAATGTAGATAGATGCATCCATATTAAAATATCTAAAATATCATATAATTAGGAACGAAGGTAGTAAAATAAATGAACCACTCATTAGTAAGAATACATCTTACATGATTTTAGAACCTAAATTACAATGTTGTTTGCCCGATTTACATATTCTAGAAATTGTAAAAGCGAGTATAACAGGTTGTAACTTATTCTAGATGAAGAAGCTGAACAAGAAACATAAGAAACACTAGTCTTATTTCAAAACTAATCATAACATTCTTTGTCCCGATTTTCATATTCCAATACATCTAAAATCTAGTGTAATAGGATGTAACTCGTTCCGGGCATAATAACCTATCAATGAACTAGGGACACAGGCGGCGCGTGACAAACAAAAAAATTGACAAGAACTTCAAGAGCCGCCGCCCACCTTGCTCTCTGCATGTGTGGGGTAATCCTGAGAGGACATGGTTGCTCTCCATTTTCTCTCCCCCTATCTCCTCTCACCGGACCGTACTGAGTAAAGCTTGGCATGTTAGAGCAACTCTAGCAGAGTTGTTATATCTCTGATTGTCATATGGGATATTGAGCACGCTCCATATGGATATGGAGGCCACGACCACTGCGCGCAAACATAGAGTCACCATAATGCGGCATCCATAAATTTCATTTTTTGTCATTTGTTCAATTTACAGGGGCAATTTAAGCTCAAATTCGTCTAACCAAACACATGTATTAGCACGATAACTTAAGGGCAACTATATTCAATGGCCAAAATGCGTCTTTACATATAATTAGTGACTTGACATGTTGTTTAATGACATTTTCAAATAAGCAATGTCGCTATTTGAGTGACATTGCTACCCAGTACCACCTACACTTGGTGTCGTCTAGTCATCACCCTCCGTCTCATCATTGTCCTCCTCCTCCTCCTCCTCCTCGAGATCCTCGAGGTAGGCATAGGGGTCAGACTCATGAGCGAAAACCGCAAGCTGCCGGTGCTCCTCCTCGTTGGTGAGTGTGCACTGGTACGCGTCGGTGCTATACAAACAGTTTTTAACCCCTTTCCACGACGACATTTGGAACCGTCACCAAGTGAGTGTGGGTGATAGGGGGGTCCTTCCCACACGACCCAGAAACCATCGGGGATAGGCCCTCCTGGGACACAGGCTGGGGCAAAATGAGCTCGTGTGCAATCGGGCGAGGCATCAAAAGCCAATCATTTCTGTTCGTATGTACATCCCACACGATGAATCCCAGAAAAACATTTCTGTTCATATGTATATCACACACAGTCAATCCAAGGAATATGTTTCCGTTCTTATGTACATCCCACACAGTCAATCCAGGGAAAACGTTTTCGTTCATATGTATATCACACACAGTCAATCCAAGGAATACGTTTCCGTTCTTATGTACATCGCACACAGTCAATCCAGGGAAAACGTTTCCGTTCGTATGTACATCCCACATTTATGTGTTAGCTCGTGTGTGAAAGGTGTAACTATCACACACGCTCTACCTTGGTTAACTGTTTGCTTTTATCAACTACATCACACACGATTTGATGAAGAAAACTGTGTGGCATTGGGCTATCCGTCACAAGCGCTTTTACTGCTAGAACCGTTTGCAAATTTCCATAACACATTTAGCAGGTTTATTAGTTTACAATTAATAATTCCAGTATTACGCAAATCCACATTTCATATCGAACAGTTGTTTGCCAATTTCACATAAGGCACATAAATATATTATAACATCACAGTACGATAGCTAACGAAAACAACATAGTACAACATATAGCTAGTTCAACTTCATAAGAACAATATTAGAACAATATATTCATTTCCCTAACCGAGATCATCCAGGCTCATCTTATCTACCTCTGCTTTCAGTTCAGTAAGAACCTGTTTTGCACTGCCCAACTGCAAAGTGCCTCCTCCTTCGCCAACACCATCTTAGCAAAGTCCGATTTAAAAAATCTGAGCTCATTCTCCACCTTCCTCTTTTTATCCCGCATCTTTTAATAAAACCGCCGCCGCGCCGGCCTATGCATCACCGGTGTGAGATGAGACGTCGATGACTTGTCCTGGCGACATGCCACCGTTGGTGGACTCCGCCGTCGATGACTTGTCCTCGTCCTCGTCCTCGGCGCCGCCCTCATGGTTGTAGTACTCATAGTAGTGGCTGCGTCAGAGCTCACGTTGGTACTCCACCGCCGATTCCTCGACGGACAGACTCTTCTCTACCTCAGCCTCGGCCACGGGCAAATCCTCCTCCCAGCGCTCCTCGATCTCCGCCGCCTACTACATCTCTAGCTCCCGCTCGGTGACCTAATGAGGAAGCAGGTGCTCCATGGCCACCGCCGCCTTTTCGGACGTGGGTTGCATGCTGGATTCTGAGGTGGCCTGGAATATCTTGGCGTGGATGGCCTTGACCCAGGCCAGGGCGACATCGGCGACACGGACGGTAGCTCGAGCACTCTCGGCGTTTGTTGCCGCTGTCTCAGCAGCAGCTGCAGCCGTCTCGGCTGCTGCAGCTGCCATGTCGGCTGCCGCAGACGCCCTCTCGGTGGAAGCGGCCGCGCTCAATGCGGATGCGGCGACACTCTCGGTGCAGGCGGCGGCGCTCGGGGGGGGGGGCATCGTACGGGCCTTGACGAAGTGGTTCCACGGTGTCATCTTTGAAAGAAGGGGTGCGGGAATGGGGATCGGGATTCGTTGATTCGAGGGTTGCCGACACTAGAGCAGACGAGCCGGCGAAGCTTAAGGAGGAAAACTTAAGTGGGCCCAGATATTTTCATCGCAAACGGTTCCTACAAAACAACTGTGTGTGATGTTGTAGATATTTTTTATTAGCTGTGAAAGACAAATTTGGAGTAAAGTGGCAACGGATGGTGTTTTAAATGTACGAGAAAATTTGTAGTACTAATACAACTGTCATGTCAAATTTTGGAAAATTTCAGGGGTCATTTGACCTTTTAAGACATTTAAGTGATTTTGTAGCCATTTAATGACCGTAATTGAAATTTCAACTACATGTACATGCAACAGCTAACCATAACGGTTTGAAAAGTAATATTTTGTGTACTTATGTGCGATTTAATTCCATGTGCAGTAAATTGGAAGGAATTTTCAAACATATTGATCTAATGGCTATGACACAATTAAGCATGGAGTGCCATGGCATTTAAATTCCAAAAAACAAAAAAAAAATATCAGAAACACATGAAACCTTGGTTTATGTAATGTCATGCCACCAAGATGACGTGGTAAAATTTTTGGCATGTCTGACGAAAGTTTGGACACGCACCCCTCACAAACCGGAGCAACTCACTAGAAGGCTCGCGGTTCCGAGAGGGAACAATGCATGTTTGATGACGAATTGGAGATGGCTTCCTCTTACGGCCTTCAAATTTTTTCTACGTGTAATGTGCACTAATACAACTGTCATGTGAAAATTTGGAAAATTTGAGGGGTCATTTGACCTTTTGAAGACATTTAAGTGATTTTCTAGCCATTTAATGACCGTAATTCAAATATGAACTACATCTACATGCAACGGCTAACCATAACGGTTTGGAAAATCATATTTGTGTACTTGTGTGCGAGTTAATTCCATGTGCAGTAAATAAGAAGGAATTTTCAAACATATTGGTCTCACGGCATGACACATGCATGGAGTGCCATGGCATTTTAATTCCAAAACAATAAAAAATGATCATAAAAACATGAAACCTTGCTTGATGTAATCTCATGCCACCAAGATGATGTGGTAAAAAAATTGGCCTGTTTGACGAAAGTTTGGACACGCCCCCTCACAAACCAGAGCAACTCACTAGAAGGCTCGTGATTCCGGGAGGGAACAATGCATGTTTGATGACGAACGGGAGATAGCTTCCTCTTACGGCCTTCAATTTCTTTTCTACATTTAACGTGCACTAATACAAATGTCATGTGAAAATTTGGAAAATTTCAGGGGTCATTTGACCTTTTGAAGACATTTAAGTGATTTTCTAGCCATTTAATGACCTTAAGTCAAATCTGAACTACATCTACATGCAACGGCTAACCATAACGATTAAAAAAAACATATTTGTGTACTTGTGTGCGAGTTAAATCCATGTGCAGTAAATTAGAAGGAATTTTCAAACATATTGGTCTCACGGCATGGACACATGCATGGAGTGCCATGGCATTTTAATTCCAGAAAATTAAAAAATGATCAGAAAAACATGAAACCTTGCTTGATGTAATTTCATGCCACCAAGATGATGTGGTAAAAAAATTGGCATGTTTGACGAAAGTTTGGACACCCCCCCTCACAAACCGGAGCAACTCACTAGAAGGCTCGTGGTTCCGAGAGGGAAAAATGCATGTTTGATGACGAATGGGAGATAACTTCCTCTTACGGCCTTCAATTTTTTTCTACATTTAACATGCACTAATACAACTGTCATGTGAAAAATTGGAAAATTTCAGGGGTCATTTGACCTTTTAAAGACATTTAAGTGATTTTCTAGCCATTTAATGACCGTAATTCAAATTTGAACTACATCTACATGCAACGGCTAACCATAATGGTTTGAAAAATCATATTTTTGTGTACCTGCGTGCGAGTTAAAAAATCATCAGACGATGTAAATATCTGGTGTTCAAAAAAGAAAATGTAAAGATCTGGCAAGACAACCAGCCCCCACACGATTGGCACTCTATCTCGCGGCTCGAGCTTTGGTAGGTGAGTGGCGGGGGTCATTAATTAGACATGGTTTTGTATTGGAAACCGTCAGCTATTATTTTCACACACGAATTTTGCGGCGGGAATCGTGTGTAATTCAAACTACAGTACTCGTAAATTCTAGCGACCGGCATGTGTACTGTTCCCGCCGATCTAGATTCCGGCCACCAATAAATACTACCTTGCTCACGTCGCCCCGCCTACATTCTCATCTACATCCTCCCCTCGCTTGCCCTCTCTCTCTCTCTCAAATATCTGCCATGGCGCCACCGATCCGCCCACACACCGACGAGGAGTCGCCGCCCCCTACGCGCAGCCGGACGAGGTTGTGCCGGACCCCCCAACTTTGGGTTGGTTTTGGGGCCAGTACAATCTTTGTCTGTGGAAGTTGCTGTCGCCGGCTGAGAAAGCCAGGCAAGTGGCGTTCAAGAAGGAGATGGTAGAGGAGGAAGCCAGGTACCAGGCGGCCCGTGAAGCCCATGATGCCGCCTGGAAAAAGGAGGCGGCGGAGCTTTGGGGGCGGGTGCGTCGTCATGCGGAGGAGGTGTACGAAGACGGGTACTTCACGAGGAAGGTCAAAGGCGCTGGGCGCCTCGTTGCTGCATGGAGCTGGGCCGATAAGCTCCAGCGTGCCACCGACGAGGAGCTCCGGTGGGCGCCCAACGAAATGGCAAGATCATTGGCGGTTGTCCGCCAGCAAGAGGCAGATCGGTACGTCAAGCGCTATGAGGCGGAGGAGGCGGAGACTGCCTCCGCACTGGGAAGACGCCACGCACCAGGGAGCTGCTGGCGAGGGGCTGCCGGATTACTGGCCCCAGGAGGGATTATTAGTTTTAGTATTGTTCGTTTTCAATTTTATGCAATGTACCTAGTAGTTAAGTATCATCACGTATATGTGATGATATTATATATATGTTCTGTGATGAACTAATGAACAATTAATATATATATATATATTATGAATTCCATTTTCTATCTGTTTTTGTATACTAATTTGAATCTAGTTGTTATCATCCACATATACAGAATGGAAAGCGTATATACACACATTGAAACAGAACATATAAGAACAGAAAACAGAGTACACACATTGAAACAGAGCAATAAACAGAGCAATTCTATGATTGCTGTGAATACATAGCTATCCACGTCGAAATGACTCAACAAAATAAAACGCGTCTATGAGACCATGACCAGCGGCCCTTGCCTACGGTAGCTCTTGGCTCTGCCTAAACTCGTGTAGGCGTTCGTCCAAGCGGTCGACACGCTCGCGGTACATCTAGAGCGCGATCTCGAGCTCCAAGTTGGCTATTTCATTGGAGATCACCAGCTTGAGGATGCGACGGCCATGTTCCTCTACTGTGCCCAGGTGGACGCCTGGGCCAAGGAGATGGTCGAGCCTACCGACCAGCGTGTTGGCATCGAGCGGGCCGCGGACAAGGCGAACGACGCGACCCATGCGAACAGCGAGGCAGGCGTCCGGTGCAAGTACGACGCGGCCGGCCTCTGGTGCAAGTACGGCGCAGAGGGCCTTTGCCCACTCCTGGCGAGGAATGGGGGTACTGACGGGACGTGTACCCAGCTGCGACGCCCTGTCGACAGCAGGCAAGCACCGATGGATCCGCTCTTGATGTGCCGCGCGCCGCGCCTCTCGCTCTGCAGCGCTCCAACACTCTCGTCGTGCGGCGAGCCGCATCCTATCGGCGCGGACGCGCCTAGCTTCCTCTGCAGTGCGCCATCGATCATGTTGTGCGGTGAGCTGCAGCCTCTCGGCGCTGACATGCCTATCTTGATCCGCGGCGCTCAAGCGCCATGCGCCAAGGGTCTGCTCAACCCCGGCGATGACGCGCATCACGGTGTCATCCATCGCATTGCCGGGGAGCGCCTCGGCCTCGACGGGCCGTGGCGCCTGCTCATTTTCCTTGCCGACGAGGTTGATGGCAGAGGCGACACTTTTGTGGGTTGTCATGCTTGGAAAAGGTGGATGTGCTACAGGCTGTGCTTGTCGCCTCCGTTCGTCGTGCGTGGCCTAGGTTTATGCGCAATATCACTGGGTGGCAGGAAACATGTGAGGAAATGGCGGGAAACAGTGGCGTGTTCATACAACGCCATCAATTAATGGAAACTTAGCATAGAAGGAACATCGAGCTAGCACAAGAAGTAGATGATGATCAGATGAACACAGACCACACTAGGGAACTCGTCGGTGATGAATTCATCAATCGCAAACGGTTGTATACTAGCAAGCGTTTGCCCACAACACGCACGGTTTATTCCATCACAAACAGGTCGGATGGATCAACTGTATGCCACGTATCGCACATTGTCAAAAAGCAATGCGGTAGACCTTCTTTAACATGTGTTAAAAAACAAGGACCTCGAGGTTAATTTAACTGATGGGTTGGATCATAGAGGTCATTTAATTTGACCTTTATGACCCATCCTACCAGTTAATTTAACATCAAGACAACTTTACATCCATCACCCATCTGATGGCTGCTCCAGCCTAAGCACAATTAACTTGAGAGTTCTCTTAGATGAGCTATTGGTGTAACAACTAGTACTTGCTGATATAGGATGCCTCTTCGCATCCTTATGGCCAATAGATGTTGTGTAGATAGAGCATATTACATTCTTCTTATTAGAAGCAATCGTCTGTGTTATTATCGGTCTTCGCACACATTTCTGTTTACAGACCTGTTTGCCGCGTATTGCACACAGCCTGTTAAATTGAACCGTTTCTGTTCTCTTGGCTCAAAGCAACAAGTTCATCTAAGTGAACTGTATGTCGTATATCGCACACACCTTGATCTGGTTGAACATTTCTTTTGTGTAGCCTAATCACAAACAGTTCATCCGAGTGAACCGTATGATGTATATCGCACACACCTTCATCTGGCCACCCGTTTCTTTTCTTCTTCTTCATCGCAAACAATTCATTGAACTGAACCATATGCCCTACATTCCACACGCAACTAAAATCTGAACCGTGTTTGATGTGTCCGGCATCGCAAACGTTCTGCACCTTTTTTGATGGTTATTTTACACCACCGTTTGCGATTATTGCATCGCACACAGTTTCGTCGAAGGGTCTCTGATCGTAGTGTCACGTTAGCAGCATCCTGCATTAGTGGTGGGAGCGTACTCTCGGAGGATGTGCTCCTCGTTTTGAGCTTCGAGGGCGAAGAGCTTCAACACGATGTCGATCGGGCCCTCGGGCTTCGGCACTGGCTCCGGCCGGGCCTCAACGGGAATGAGCGTTGTTCACTGCGATGAGGTGGCTAGCGGAGCCGATAAGGACATCGTCCTCGTTCACCTGGAGGAGGGGGTTGGATCCCACTCGTCCTGCAGATTCGCAACTGTCGCTGCAGGAGGATTCAACGGCCACCGCGACTAGTGCACTGCAGGAAGAAATCGCGCCGGTGCGTCGCGTCTGGGATAGGAGGTTCTGATCCATCGTCCAATTGAGCTAATAAGATGCGTTCTTGCGCAACGATATTGTATCAGATGTTGGATACACTGCAAAAAAGACACATCCGTGACATTTTGGGCCGAACGAAATTTTTTCTGTCATGCTTATGACACTTCTATGACGATAATTGTGACAAAATCCGGTATCATCATAGATGTGGTGGGATCCTACTTCTATGACAAAAAATCATGATAAAAAATGGGCTTTTCGTCCTGGGCGGGCCGGAGACGCAGCTGCATGACATTCTTTGGGCTGTCCATGACGGAAAAAACCGTGGTAGAAGCGAGGGCGAGGAAAATATCGGGGAGCTCCCGGTTACGGTGGGTGGTCGGGGGCCGAGCGATGCGTGTTTCTCTCATACACGTACGCGCATGGGTGTGAGGCGTTGGGCTCTAACTGAACCCGAGGATTGCACTGCAGGCTATGCGTTGTTGAACCCGACCGATCGATCTAGCTGTTAACTGAACCCGATCGAGCGATTCCTTCGCTACTGCTGCTAACTGAAGCCGAGCGAACCTGCTGCCTCCTTCCCTTGATGAACAGTGAGCGTTGTGGGGGGGGGGTGGATGAACAGTTTGTTGGAAATATGCCCTAGAGGCAATAATAAATTGGTTATTATTATATTTCCTTGTTCATGATAATCGTTTATTATCCATGCTAAAATTGTATTGATAGGAAACTCAGATACATGTGTGGATACATAGACAACACCATGTCCCTAATAAGCCTCTAGTTGACTAGCTCGTTGATCAATAGATGGTTACGGTTTCCTGACCATGGACATTGGATGTCGTTGATAACGGGATCACATCATTAGGAGAATGATGTGATGGACAAGACCCAATCCTAAGCCTAGCACAAGATCGTGTAGTTCGTTTGCTAAGTGCTTTTCTAATGTCAAGTATAATTTCCTTAGACCATGAGATTGTGCAACTCCCAGATACCGTAGGAATGCTTTGGGTGTACCAAACGTCACAACGTAACTGGGTGGCTATAAAGGTGCACTACAGGTATCTCCGAAAGTGTCTGTTGGGTTGGCACGAATCGAGACTGGGATTTGTCGTAAACGGAGTGGTATCTCTGGGCCCACTCGGTAGGAAATCATCATAATGTGCACAATGTGACCAAGGAGTTGATCACGGGATGATGTGTTACGGAACGAGTAAAGAGACTTGCCGGTAACGAGATTGAACAAGGTATCGGGATACCGACGATCGAATCTCGGGCAAGTAACATACCGATAGACAAAGGGAATTGTATACGGGATTGATTGAATCCCCGATATCATGGTTCATCCGATGAGATCATCGAGGAGCATGTGGGAGCCAACATGGGTATCCAGATCCCGCTGTCGGTTATTGACCGGAGAGTCGTCTCGGTCATGTCTGCATGTCTCCCGAACCCGTAGGGTCTACACACTTAAGGTTCGGTGACGCTATGGTTATAGAGATATTAGTATGCGGTAACCCGAAAGTTGTTCGGAGTCCCAGATGAGATCCCGGACATCACGAGGAGTTCCGGATGGTCCGGAGGTAAAGATTTATACATGGGAAGTCTTATTTTGGTCGCCGGAAAAGTTTCGCGCATTATCGGTATTGTACCGGGAGTGCCGAAAGGGGTCCGGGGGTCCACCAAGGGGTCCACCAGCCCCGGGGGGCCACATGGGCTGTAGGGGTGTGCGCCTTGGCCTATATGGGCTAAGGGCACCAGCCCCATGAGGCCCATGCGCCAAGAGATAAGGGAAAGGGAGAGTCCTAAAGGGGGAAGGCACCTCCGAGGTGCCTTGGGGAGGATGGACTCCTCCCTGGCCGCACCCTTCCTTGGAGGAAGGGCCAAGGCTGCGCCCCCCCTCTCCCTTGGCCCTATATATAGTGGGGGGAGGGAGGGTAGCAATACCTAAGCCCTGGCGCCTCCCTCTCCCTCCCGTGACACATCTCCCTCCTCCCGCAGCGCTTGGCGAAGCCCTGTTGGAATCCCGCTACTTCCACAACCACGCCGTCGTGCTGCTGGATCTCCATTAACCTCTCCTTCCCCCCTTGCTGGATCAAGAAGGAGGAGACGTCGCTGCTCCGTATGTGTGTTGAACGCGGAGGTGCCGTCCGTTCGGCGCTAGGATCATCGGTGATTTGGATCACGACGAGTACGACTCCATCAACCCCGTTCTCTTGAACGCTTCCGCTCGCGATCTACAAGGGTATGTAGATGCACTCCCCTTCCCCTCGTTGCTAGATTACTCCATAGATTGATCTTGGTGATGCGTAGAAAATTTTGAATTTCTGCTACGTTCCCCAACAGTGGCATCATGAGCCAGGTTTATGCGTAGATTCTATGCACGAGTAGAACACAAAGTAGTTGTGGGCGATGATTTGTTCAATTTGCTTACCGTTACTAGTCTTATCTTGATTCGGTGGCATTGTGGGATGAAGCGGCCCGGACCGACCTTACACGTACTCTTACGTGAGACAGGTTCCACCGACTGACATGCACTAGTTGAATAAGGTGGCTAGCGGGTGTCTGTCTCTCCCACTTTAGTCGGATCGGATTCGATGAAAAGGGTCCTTATGAAGGGTAAATAGAAATTGGCATATCATGTTGTGGCTTTTGCGTAGGTAAGAAACGTTCTTGCTAGAATCCCATAGCAGCCACGTAAAACATGCAACAACAATTAGAGGACGTCTAACTTGTTTTTGCAGGGTATGCTATGTGATGTGATATGGCCAAAAGGGTGTGATGAATGATATATGTGATGTATGAGATTGATCATGTTCTTGTAATAGGAATCACGACTTGCATGTCGATGAGTATGACAACCGGCAGGAGCCATAGGAGTTGTCTTGATTTATTGTATGACCTGTGTGTCAATGAAAATGCCATGTAATTACTTTACTTTATTGCTAAGCGTTAGCCATAGTAGTAGAAGTAATAGTTGGAGAGACAACTTCATGAAGACACAATGATGGAGATCATGGTGTCATGCCGGTGACAAAGGTGATCATGCCGCGCCTCGAAGATGGAGATCAAAAGGCGCAAGATGATATTGGCCATGTGATGTCACTTTATGATTTGCATGTGATGTTTGTCATGTTTACATCTTATTTGCTTAGAACGACGATAGCATAAATAAGATGATCCCTCACTAAAATTTCAAGAGACGTGTTCCCCCTAACTATGCACCGTTGCGAAGGTTCGTTGTTTCAAAGCACCACGTGATGATCGGGTGTGATAGATTCTAACGTTCGAATACAATGGGTGTTGACGAGCCTGGCATGTACAGACATGGCCTCGGAACACATGCAAAACACTTAGGTTGACTTGACGAGCCTAGCATGTACAGACATGGCCTCGGAACACAAGAGACCAAAAGGTCGAACATGAGTCGTATAGTAGATACGATCAACATGGAGATGTTCACCGATGATGACTAGTCCGTCTCACGTGATGATCGGACACGGCCTAGTTTGACTCGGATCATGTATCACTTAGATGACTAGAGGGATGTCTATCTAAGTGGGAGTTCATTAAATAATCAGATGAACTTCATTATCATGAACATAGTCAAAAGGTCTTTGCAAATTATGTCATAGCTTACGATTTAGTTCTACTGTTTAAGATATGTTCCTAGAGAAAATTTAGTTGAAAGTTGATAGTAGCAATTATGCGGACTGGGTCCGTGAACTGAGGATTGTCCTCATTGCTGCACAGAAGGCTTATGTCCTTAATGCACCGCTCGGTGTGCTGAACCTCAGCGTCGTCTGTAGATGTTGCGGAACATCAGACATACACGTTTTGATGACTACGTGATAGTTCAGTGCGTAATGCTAACGGTTTAGAATTGTGGCACCAAAGACGTTTTTGAAACGTCGCATAACATATGAGATGTTCCGAAGACTGAAATTGGGATTTCAGACTAGTGCCCACGTCAAGAGGTATGAGACCTCTGACAAGTTTCTTAAGCCTGCAAAATAAGGGAGAAAAGCTCAATCATTGAGCATGTGCTCAGATCGTGTGAGTACCACAATCACTTGAATCGAGTGGGAGTTAATCTTCCAGATGAGATAGTGATGGTTCTCCATAGTCACTGCCACCAAGCTATTAGAGCTTCGTGATGAACTATAACATATCAGGGATAAAAATGATGATCCTTGAGCAACTTGCGATGTTTGACACCGCGAAAGTAGAAATCAAGAAGGAGCATCAATTGTTGATGGTTAGTAAAACCACTAGTTTCTAGAAGGGCAAGGGCAAGAAGGGATACTTCATGAAACGGCAAATCATTTGCTGCTCTAGTGAAGAATCCCAAGGTTGTACCCAAACCCGAGACTAAGTGCTTCTATAATGAGGGAAACAGTCACTGAAGCAGAACTACCCTAGATACTTGGTAGATGAGAAGGCAGGCAAGGTCGACAGAAGTATATTGGATATACATTATATGAATGTGTACTTTACTAGTACTCCTAGCAGCACCAGGGTATTAGATACCGGTTCGGTTGCTAAGAGTTAGTAACTCGAAATAAAAGCTGCGGAATAAACGGAGACTAGCTAAAGGTGAGATGACGATATGTGTTGGAAGTGTTTCCAAGGTTGATGTGATCAAGCATCGCATGCTCCCTCTACCATCGAGATTGGTGTTAAACCCAAATAATTGTTATTTGGTGTTTGTGTTGAGCATAAACATGATTGGATTATGATTATCGCAATACGGTTATTCATTTAAGGAGAATAATGGTTACTCTGATTATTTGAATAATACCTTCAATGGTCTTGCACCTAAAATGAATCTCGATCGCAGTGATACACATGTTCGTGCCAAAAGATACAAAATAGTAATGATAGTACCACATACTTGTGGCACTGCCACTTGAGTCATATTGGTATAAAACGCATGAAGAAGCTCCATGTTGATGGATCTTTGGACTCGCTCGTTTTTGAAAAGATTGAGACATGCGAACCATGTCTATTGGTATATATGCATGAAGAAACTCCATGCAGATGGATCGTTTGGACTCACTTGATTTTGAATCACTTGAGACATGCAAATTATACCACATGGGCAAGATCACTGAAAGGCCTCGTTTTTAGTAAGATGGAACAAGAGAGCAACTTGTTGGAAGTAATACATTTGATGTGTGCAGTCCAATGAGTGCTGAGGCATGCAGTGGATATCGTTATGTTCTTAATTCACAGATGATTTGAGTAGATGCTGAGTGTATTTACTTAATGAAACACAAGTCTGAATTATTGAAAGGTTCAAGTAATTTCAGAGTGAAGTTGAAGATCGTCGTGACAAGAGGATAAAATGTCTATGATGTGATCATAGAGATATCTGAGTTACGAGTTTGGCACACAATTAAGACATTGTGGAAAGTGTTACACAATTAATACCGCCTGGAACACCACAGTGTGATGGTGTGTCCGAACATCATAACTGCACCCTATTGGATATGGTGCATACCATGATGTCTCTTATCGAATTACCACTATCGTTTATGGGTTAGGCATTAGAGACAACCACATTCACTTTAAATAGGGCACCACGCAATTCCGTTGAGACGACACCGTTTAGAGAAACCTAAGTTGTCGTTTCTTAAAAGTTTGGGGCTGCGACGCTTATGTGAAAAAGTTTCAGGCTGATAAGCTCGAACCCAAAGAGGATAAATGCATCTTCATAGAATACCCAAAACAGTTGGGTATACCTCCTATTTCAGATCTGGAAGCAAAAGTAATTGCTTCTAGAAACGGGTCCTTTCTCGAGGAAAAGTTTCTCTCGAAAGAATTGAGTGGGAGGATGGTGGAGACTTGATGAGGTTATTGAACCGTCACTTCTACTAGTGTGTAGCAGGGCACAGGAAGATGTTCCTGTGGCACCTATACCAATTGAAGTGGAAGCTTATGATAGTGATCATGAAACTTCGGATCAAGTCACTACCAAACCTCACAGGACGACAGGGATGCATACTACTTCAGAGTGGTACGTAATCCTGTCTTGGAAGTCATGTTGTTGGACAACGATGAACCTATGAGCTATGGAGAAGCGATGGTGGGCCCATATTCCGACAAATGGTTAGAAGCCATGAAATCCGAGATAGGATCCATGTATCAGAACAAAGCATGGACTTTGGTGAACTTGCCCGATGATCGGCAAGCCATTGAGATAAATGGATCTTTAAGAAGAAGACGGACGTGAACGGTAATGTTACCGTCTATGAAGCTCGACTTGTGGCAAAGAGTATTTTCACAAGTTCAAGGAGTTGACTACGATGAGATTTTCTCATCCATAGCGATGCTTAAGTCCGTCGGAATCATGTTAGCATTAGCTGCATTTATGAAATCTGGCAGATGGATGTCAAAACAAGTTTCCTTACCAGTTTTCGTAAGGAAAGGTTGTATGTGATACAATCAGAAAGGTTTTGTTGATCCTAAGGATGCTAAAAGGTATGCTAGCTCCAGCGATCCTTCCATGGACTAGAGCAAGCATCTCGGAGTCAGAATATACGCTTTGATGGAGTGATCAAAGTTTTTGGGTTTATACAAAGTTTGTTAGAAACTTGTATTTACAATAAAGTGAGTGGGAGCGCTACAACATTTCTGATAAGTATATGTGAATGACATATTGTTGATCCGAAATGATGTAAAATTTCTGGAACATAAAGGGTTGTTTGAAAGGAGTTTTTCAAAGGAAGACCTGGATAAATCTGCTTACATATTGGGCATCAAGATCTATAGAAATAGATCAAGACGCCTGATGATACTTTCAAAGAACGCACACCTTGACATGATTTTGAAAGAGTTCAAAATAGATCAGCAAAGAAGGAGTTCTTGGCTGTGTTACAAGGTGTGAGTATTGAGTAAGACTCAAGACCTGACCACATCAGAAGAGAGAGAAAGGACGAAGGTCGTCCCCTATGCTTTAGACGTAGGCTCTACAGTATGCTATGCTGTGTACCGCACATGAAGTGTGCCTTGCCATGAGTTGGTCAAGGGGTACAATAGTGATCCGGGAATGGATCACATGACAGCGGTCGAACTTATCCTTAGTATCTAGTGGACTAAGGAATTTTCTCGATTATGGAGGTGAAAAGGAGTTCGTCGTAAAGGGTTACGTCGATGCGAACTTTGACACTAATCCGGATGACTCTGAGTAGTAAACCGGATTCATATAGTAGAGCAGTTATTTGAAATGGCTCCAAGTAGCGCGTGGTAGCATCCACAAGATGACATAGATATTCGTAAAGCACACACGGATCTGAAAGGTTCAGACCCGTTGACTACAACCTCTCTCACAAGCATAACATGATCAAACCAGAACTCATTGAGTGTTAATCACATAGTGATGTGAACTAGATTGTTGACTCTAGTAAACTCTTTGGATGTTAGTCACTTGGTGATGTGACCTGTGAGTGTTAATCACATGGTGATGTGAACTACATTATTGACTCTAGTGCAAGTGGGAGACTGTTGGAAATATGCCCTAGAGGCAATAATAAATTGGTTATTATTATATTTCCTTGTTCATGATAATCGTTTATTATCCATGCTAAAATTGTATTGATAGGAAACTCAGATACATGTGTGGATACATAGACAACACCATGTCCCTAGTAAGCCTCTAGTTGACTAGCTCGTTGATCAATAGATGGTTACGGTTTCCTGACCATGGACATTGGATGTCGTTGATAACGGGATCACATCATTAGGAGAATGATGTGATGGACAAGACCCAATCCTAAGCCTAGCACAAGATCATGTAGTTCGTTTGCTAAGTGCTTTTCTAATGTCAAGTATCATTTCCTTAGACCATGAGATTGTGCAACTCCCGGATACCGTAGGAATGCTTTGGGTGTACCAAATGTCACAACGTAACTGGGTGGCTATAAAGGTGCACTACAGGTATCTCCGAAAGTGTCTGTTGGGTTGGCACGAATCGAGACTGGGATTTGTCACTCCGTGTAAACGGAGAGGTATCTCTGGGCCCACTCGGTAGGACATCATCATAATGTGCACAATGTGACCAAGGAGTTGATCACGGGATGATGTGTTATGGAACGAGTAAAGAGACTTGCCGGTAACGAGATTGAACAAGGTATCGGGATACCGACGATCGAATCTCGGGCAAGTAACATACCGATAGACAAAGGGAATTGTATACGGGATTGATTGAATCCCCGACATCGTGGTTCATCCGATGATATCATCGAGGAGCATGTGGGAGCCAACATGGGTATCCAGATCCCGCTGTTGGTTATTGACCGGAGAGTCGTCTCGGTCATGTCTGCATGTCTGCCGAACCCGTAGGGTCTACACACTTAAGGTTCGGTGACACTAGTGTTATAGAGATATTAGAATGCGGTAACCCGAAAGTTGTTCGGAGTCCCGGATGAGATCCCGGACGTCACGAGGAGTTCCGGAGGTAAAGATTTATATATGGGAAGTCTTATTTTGGTCGCCGGAAAAGTTTCGCGCATTATCGGTATTGTACCGGGAGTGCCGAAAGGGGTCCGGGGGTCCACCAAGGGGGTCCACCAGCCCCGGGGGGCACATGGGCTGTAGGGGTGTGCGCCTTGGCCTATATGGGCCAAGGGCACCAGCCCCATGAGGCCCATGCGCCAAGAGATAAGGGAAAGGGAGAGTCCTAAAGGGGGAAGGCACCTCCGAGGTGCCTTGGGGAGGATGGACTCCTCCCTGGCCGCACCCTTCCTTGGAGGAAGGGCCAAGGCTGCGCCCCCCTCTCCCTTGGCCCTATATATAGTGGGGGGGAGGGAGGGCAGCAATACCTAAGCCCTGGCGCCTCCCTCTCCCTCCCGTGACACATCTCCCTCCTCCCGCAGTGCTTGGCGAAGCCCTGTTGGAATCCCGCTACTCCCACCACCACGTCGTCGTGCTGCTGGATCTCCATTAACCTCTCCTTCCCCCTTGCTGGATCAAGAAGGAGGAGACGTCGCTGCTCCGTATGTGTGTTGAATGCGGAGGTGCCGTCCGTTCGGCGCTAGGATCATCGGTGATTTGGATCACGACGAGTACGACTCCATCAACCCCGTTCTCTTGAACGCTTCCGCTCGCGATCTACAAGGGTATGTAGTTGCACTCCCCTTCCCCTCGTTGCTAGATTACTCCATAGATTGATCTTGGTGATGCGTAGAAAATTTTGAATTTCTGCTACGTTCCCCAACATAGTTCCCGGTGGGGGGTTGGATGATCAGGACCGCGTGGTAGTAGAGGTCGTTGCCGCTGAATGAACAGGACCCCGATCGATCGAGTCGGTTGGGGGTGGATGAACAGGACCCCGTGGAGGGCTGGATGAACAGGACGACCCCGTGGAGGGCTGGTTGAGCAGTAGCCGATGGAGGGCTAGATGAACAGTAGCCCATGGAGGGGTGGTTGAATAGGACCTTGTGGAGAGGGCTGGTTGAACAGTAGCCGGTGGAGGAGCGGTGGAGGCTGGGTGAACAGGAGCCTGTGGATGAACAGTTGTAGGTGGAGGCTGGAGGAGGTCGACGGTGGATTAACAGTAGCCCGTGGAGGCTGCAGGAGGTCGATGGTGGAGATGAACAGTAGCCCGTGGAGTCCCGTTTTGCCGTACGCCACACCCCTCCCGATGAACAGGACCCCCGTTTCGACCGTAGCGCTCCAACACAAGTCCGTTTCCTTTGTTTTGCGGTATGGCACACCCCTCCCGATCAACAGTACCCCGTTTCGACCGTGGGAGGTCCAAGAGAAGTTTGTTTCCTCTATTTTGCGGTACGCCATGCTACCTCTTGAGCATGCGTTGGTTTTCCCTTGAAGAGGAAAGGGTGATGCAGCAAAGTAGCGTAAGTATTTCCCTCAGTTTTTGAGAACCAAGGTATCAATCCAGTAGGAGGCCACACGCAAGTCCCTCGTACCTACACAAACAAATAAGAACCTTGCAACCAATGCGATAAAGGGGTTGTCAATCCCTTCACGACCACTTGCAAAAGTGAGATATGATAGAGATAATAAGATAAATATTTTTGGTATTTTTGTTTTATAGATTGGGAAGTAAAGATTGCAAAATAAACGGTGATGGAAATTGGCAAGTTGATGAAAGATTAATATGATGGAAAATAGACCCGGGGGCCATAGGTTTCACTAGTGGCTTCTCTCAAGATAGCATAAGTATTATGGTGGGTGAACAAATTACTGTCGAGCAATTGATAGAAAAGTGCATAATTATGAGAATATCTAGGCATGATCATGTATATAGGCATCACGTCCGCGACAAGTAGACCGAACGATTCTACATCTACTACTATTACTCCACACATCGACCGCTATCCAGCATGCATCTAGAGTATTAAGTTCATAAGAACAGAGTAACGCATTAGCCAAGATGACATGATGTAGAGGGATAAACTCAAGCAATATGATATAAACCCCATCTTTTTATCCTCGATGGCAACAATACAATACATATCGGTTCCCCTTTCTGTCACTGGGATCGAACACCGCAAGATTGAACCCAAAGCTAAGTACTTCTCCCATTGCAAGAAAGATCAATCTAGTTGGCCAAACCAAACTGATAATTCGAAGAGACTTGCAAAGATAACCAATCATACATAAAAGAATTCAGAGGAGATTCAAATATTGTTCATAGATAATCTTGATCATAAACCCACAATTCATCGGATCTCAACAGACACACCGCAAAAAGAATTACATCGAATAGATCTCCAAGAAGATCGAGGAGAACTTTATATTGAGATCCAAAGAGAGAGAAGAAGCCATCTAGCTAATAACTATGGACCCGAAGGTCTGAGGTAAACTACTCACACATCATCGGAGAGGATATGGTGTTGATGTAGAAGCCCTCCATGATCAATGCCCCCTCCGGCCGAATGCCTGGAAAAGGCCCCAAGATGGGATCTCACGGGTACAGAAGGTTGCGACGGTGGAAATAGGGTTTCTTGGTGCTCCTGGATGGTTTTGGGGTATATGGATATATATAGGAGGAATAAGTAGGTCGGTGGAGCTGCGAGGGGCCCACGAGGGTGGGGGCGCGCCCAGGGGGCAGACGCGCCTCCCTGCCTCGTGGCCTCCTCGCTTGATTTCTTAATGTCCACTCCAAGTCCTCTGGATCACGTTTGTTCCAAAAATAACTCTCCCGAAGGTTTCATTCCGTTTGGACTCCATTTGATATTCCTTTTTTGCGAAACACTGAAATAGGCAAAAAAACAGCAATTTGCGCTGGGCCTTGGGTTAATAGGTTAGTCCCAAAAATAATATAAAAGTGTAAAATAAAGTCCATTAAACATCCAAAACAGAATATATAATAGCATGGAACAATCAAAATTATAGATACGTTGGAGACGTATCAAGCATCCCCAAGCTTAATTCCTGCTCGTCCTCGAGTAGGTAAATGATAAAAATAGAATTTTGGATGTGGAATGCTCACTAGCATAATTCTCAATGTAATTTTCTTTATTTTGGCATGAATGTTCAGATCCGAAAGATTCAAGATAAAAGTTTAATATTGACATAAAAATAATAATACTTCAAGCATACTAACAAAGCAATCATGTCTTCTCAAAATAACATGGTCAAAGAAAGTTATCCCTACAAAATCATATAGTCTGGCTATGCTCTATCGTCACCACACAAAGTATTTAAATCATGCACAACCCCGATGACAAGCCAAGCAATTGTCTCATACTTTTGATGTTCTCAAACTTTTTCAATCTTCACGCAATACATGAGCGTGAGCCGTGGATATAGCACTATAGGTGGAATAGAATGGTGGTTGTGGAGAAGACAAAAAGGAGAAGATAGTCTCACATCAACTAGGCGTATCAACGGGCTATGGAGATGCCCATTAATATATATCAATGTGAGTGCGTAGGGATTGCCATGCAACGGATGCACTAGAGCTATAAGTGTATGAAAGCTCAACGAAAGAAACTAAGTGGGTGTGCATCCAACTCGCTTGCTCACGAAGACCTAGGGAATTTTGAAGAAGCCCATCATTGGAATATACAAGCCAAGTTCTATAATGTAAAATTCCCACTAGTATATGAAAGTGACAACATAGGAGACTCTCTACCATGAAGATCATGGTGCTACTTTGAAGCACAAGTGTGGCAAAAGGATAGTAGCATTGTCCCTTCTCTCTTTTTCTCTCATTTTTTTGTTTGGGCCTTCTTCTCTTTTTTATGGCCTCTTTTGTTTCTCTTTTTTTTTATTTTTGTCCAGAATCTCATCCCGACTTGTGGGGGAATCATAGTCTCCATCATCCTTTCCTCACATGGGACAATGCTCTAATTATGATGATCATCACACTTTTATTTACTTACAACTCAAAAATTACAACTCAATACTTAGAAAAAAATATGACTCTATGTGAATGCCTCCGGCGGTGTACCGGGATATGCAATGAATCAAGAGTGACATGTATGAAAATTATGAATGGTGGCTTTGCCACAAATACGATGTCAACTACATGATCATGCAAAGCAATATGACAATGATGGAGCGTATCATAATAAACGAAATGGTGGTAAGTTGCATGGCAATATATCTCGGAATGGCTATGGAAATGCCATAATAGGTAGGTATGGTGGCTGTTTTGAGGAAGGTATATGGTGGGTGTATGATACCGGCAAAAGGTGCGCGGTATTAGAGGCTAGCAATGGTGGAAGGGTGAGAGTGCGTATAATCCATGGACTCAACATTAGTCATAAAGAACTCACATACTTATTGCAAAAATCTATTACTTATTGAAACAAAGTACTACGCGCATGCTCCTAGGGGGATAGGTTGGTAGGAAAAGACCATCGCTTGTCCCCGACCGCCACTAATAAGGAAGACAATCAATAAATAAATCATGCTCCGACTTCATCACATAACGGTTCACCATACGTGCATGCTACGGGAATCAAAAACTTTAACACAAGTATTTCTCAAATCCACAACTACTCAACTAGCATGACTCTAATATCACCATCTTCATATCTCAAAACAATTATCAAGTATCGAACTTCTCATAGTATTCAATGCACTTTTTGTATGATAGTTTTTATTATACCTATCTTGGATGCTCATTACTTTAGGACTAAAAATATTAACCAAAGCAAATTACCATGCTGTTCTAAAAGACTCTCAAAATAATATAAGTGAAGCATGAGAGATCAATTATTTCTATAAAATAAAACCACCGCCGTGCTCTAAAAGATATAAGTGAAGCACTAGAGCAAAATTTTCTAGCTCAAAAGATATAAGTGAAGCACATAGAGTATTCTAATAAATTCCGATTAATGTGTGTCTCTCCCAAAAGGTGTGTACAGCAAGGATGATTGTGCTAAACTAAAAAGCTAAGACTCAAATCATACAAGACGCTCCAAGCAAAACACATATCATGTGGTGAATAAAAATATAGCATCAAGTGAAGTTACCGATAGACGAAGACAAAAGTGGGGATGCCTTCCGGGGCATACCCAAGCTTAGGCTTTTGGTTGTCCCTGGATTTTACCTTGGGGTGCCTTGGGCATCCCCAAGCTTAGGCTCTTGCCACTCCTTGTTCCATAATCCATCAAATCTTTACCCAAAACTTGAAAACTTCACAACACAAAACTCAACAGAAAAATCTCATGAGCTCCGTTAGTGAAATAAAACAAACCACCACTTCAAGGTACTGTAATGAACCCATTCTTTATTTATATTGGTGTTATACCTACTGTATTCCAACTTCTCTATGGTTCATAACCTCCATTATGTCGGCGTTCTGGGAACGGGGGTCCCTAGACTTGCCTGCCTGCGGCCCAGGCGTGGCTGAGCCAGCAGGCCGTACGGCGCATCTTCATCAACAAGCTATCCAAGACCCTCGCAAGGGGCCAAGCCTCGCGAGGCGGACGACGCAAGACCTCCTCAGAGTGGCCTAGCCAGGTAGGCTCATGTGGAGCGGAGATATCAAGGTGGGGCAAACCTCACGAGGCTCTCGTGACGTGAGCCATGACGATCGGCGCCAGGCGGGCGCAAGCGCGTGCAGCGTCCTTGTTTCCTCTTTGGTGCTAAGGGAGCAGGCGCAGGCGAGGAGTACTGAGGCATAAGGAAAGGTTGCTATATCGGTGCAATGAGACCAAGACCAGGAGGACGGCAAGACGGAGGTCATAGTGGAGGCCAAGACAGCGTCACCACCAGAGCTTTTCGCAGGCGAAGACCACTTTTGTCAGGATAGCTTGTACTAGCTGTCCCCCTTCAAATTTGCCCGCCGTTGTTGGCTCCCTTCCCGCTCATTATTTGGGGAGAGGACCAGGGCCTATATAAGTAGAACTAGCCACCATAGTAGAGGGGGATGGACCATCTAGCCTTGAGCCAATCCTTAGCCACACACCGAGCACAAGAACACCTCAACCTCAGGAGGCAGTTCTTCCCTCTGTATTGTTCATCATCAGCCCAAGAGGCAATCCACCACCACCACACTGGAGTAGGGTATTACACCACAACGGTGGCCCGAACCAGTATAAATCTCGTGTCTTTCTGTGTTACGAGTTCGTCGAGTTCGTCCGCGAGATCTTAGCGAGCTAGGGCGTAGATCGGTAGGAGGGAAAGACTTCGTGCGCACCCCAGTGTTCGAACCTTAAGGGTTTGCCGGAACCCCACATCCGACATTTGGCGCGCCAGGTAGGGGTGCGCCGTAGCTTCCCTTCCATCGGTTCATCGCTCCATCGCTCCCTCGTCTCCATGGCGGACACTCGCCGTGCTCGGGCTGAGCGTCGGGCTGCCCTCACCACCCGAGTTCCTCAGACGGCTCCCGTCGGCGGGCCACCTCATCGTTCTCCGTCTCCTGCCACCAACGCTGCTACCAGCCCAGCAGGCGTCCTTGCTGCATCCATCGGTATGGCAGGACGGCCACACCGCCAGTCCGTCGCTGACCCCGGCCGGTTCTTCGTCTCACGTGCGCCGCGCTCCCATGGAGGCGCGGGCCGCGCTCATCGCGGCGAACGACCTCCTGCGCTACCGCCCAGTCGACGACCTCTACAAGGAGTGGCTCGATCATGTCGCCGAGCTCGTCCGCGCCGCAGGGGGCTCCCTGGCGCCGTCCCTCTCTTTGCCCCACCCTCAGCCAGCCACGGGCAACGAGGCTCATGGCGCGCCTCCACCACCTCTGCCCCAAGATGGTGCCTTGGGACCAAGGCGCGCAGCCCCGCGGCGTGATCTACCACGTCCGGCGCCCGCGCGTGAAGAGAGAAGCTGCCAAGAAATCCCGCGGTCGCAAGAAGCTGCACCCGCGCCCCCCGCGCCGCCTCGTCCAGACCACGCACCGCCCGCAGCGGCACCGCATGGACCTCGTCAAGGCCAAGCTCCACCTCCGAGGTGGGCACCAGCGACCACGGCTGGCTGCCGCGCCTTCACCCCTGAGCTGCGTAATGTCGCCTGGCCAGGCAAGTTCAAGCCAGATCTGTCTCGTCGCTATGACGGCACCGCCGACCCCGCGGAGTTCCTGCAGCTCTACAAGCTGAGCATCAAGGCGGCCAACGGCGATGAGAAAGTCATGGCGAACTGGTTTCCCATGGCTCTCAAGGATGGGGCCCGCTCCTGGCTCCTGAACCTGCAGCACGGCTCGATATCCTCCTGGGACGAGATGCGCGACCGCTTCGTCGCCAACTTCTAGGGCACTCGCGACCACCCGCCGGCTGCGGGAGACCTGCGCCGCATCAAGCAACAACCGGGAGAGACCCTCCAGAAGTACATCCAGCGCTTCAACAACACTCACCTCAAGATCCCCAAGGTCACGGACGAGGCCATCGTCTCCGCGTTCTCCGACGGTGTTCGCGACGTCAAGATGAAGGAAGAGCTCGCTATCCACGAGGAGCTCTGCATATCTCAGGAGCTGTTCAACCTAGCGACCAAGTGCGCAAGAGCTGAGGAGGGGCGCCTCTCCCTCCTCGAGCTGCCAGCTGCGGGTGCAGAGGAGAAGAAGGCCAAGGCCAAGGACGTGAAGCGCAATGAGGCAGTGGTGCTCGCAGCGGAGCCCGACACCAAGCGGGGCAGCGATCAGCCCGAGTCATCCAAGAACGGCCGACCGTTCTGTGCTTTCCACAACCTGAACACCCACAACACCAGTGACTGTCAAGAGCTCAGAGCCATACGAGAAGGACGCTTCGGTCGACGCCCCGAGCGCAGCGACCGGGGCTACGGCCGTGGAGGAGGACGTGGAGGCAGACGCTGGGACGACCGTGGCCCGCGCCAGGAATGGCGCGACAGGCCTCGTGAGGACCGCTGGCAGGACCATCCTCGCGAGGGGGCCTAGAGGGACCAGCCTCATGAGGATCGCCCCCAAGGCAACGCCGGTCTCCCCACTGCCGCCACCAAGAAGGAACGACGACCACCATCAGGACGAGGGGGCTGGGGGCTTCCAGGAGCCGCGCGCGATCGCCTGCATCTTGGGCGGCGCCCAGGCCCCAGCCTCTCAGCTCATCTTCAAACAGTTCGCTCGCGAGGTGAACGCGGTGCTCCCCAAGCTCGAGGCCACGTGCCCGCTCAAGTGGTCCCAATGCGCCATCACTTTCAACTCGACAGATCAGCTCAAGTGCGCGGCCACCGCCGACGCCCTCCCGATGTTGTGTTCCCCAGTCATCAGCAATGTGCAGGTTACCAAGACCCTCATCGACGGCGGCGCAGGGCTCAACGCCCTGTCCGTCGACACGTTCGACAACCTCCAAGTGCCGTATGAGCAGCTCCAGCCTACCAAACCTTTCTCAGGAGTGACCGATGGTTCCACCACACCGATAGGGCAGGTCCGCCTGCCTGTCACCTTCGGGGAGCGCAAGAACTACCGCACCGAGCTCATCGACTTTGACGTCGCGCACATCCGCCTGCCGTACAACGCCATCCTCGGGTACCCGGCCTTGGCCAAGTTCATGGCAGTCACCTACCACGGCTACAATGTCCTCAAGATGCCGGGAAGCGGAGGAATCATCACGGTCCCATGTGAAGAGAGAGATGTGGTGTGCTCCCTTGAGCGCTCCTTCCAGGCTGCAGCAATTGACGACCCCGACAGCAGAAGTGAGGGCCCTCCGGAGGCCATCCGCAAGAAGAAGCAGCCGCGCCGCACCGGGCCTCAGGAGGATGGCGTCGCGGCAGGAGCCTCATCAGGATCGGCGTTTGTCCCTGGGGCGCCTCCCTCCATCGCATAGGAAGGCGCGCCCAGCGCCCTCCTCGGGCAGGGCTCGGGGGCTCTCTTCTGGAGGGCCTCAGACCTTGCCAATCTCACGAGGGAGGCGCTTGGGCATCACTTGGAGGCGTGCTTCGCAACACGTGTCCCTCAGGAGATCACAGGGCAAGGAGTGCCCACCACTCAGGAGTTCATCATCAAGACCACTCAGGAGCTGCAAGACGCAAGAGCCATGCGCGGCGACGGCCGCTCACGAGGCGCAGCTACCCATCCAGGCGAGGATGTTGGGCTGCGTGTCTGCATCGACGTCCCAGGGCTCAACAGGGCCGCATCTCAGGAGCGCTTCTGGCCTTCGTGTGTAGGCCGTTGCGCGGGCCCGCCACACAGCTATGTTCGCATGCCCTTCGGCCTGCCGAGCGTGGCGTCGGCCTATCAGCGCAACATGCGGCTTGTCCTGGCGGCTCAGGAGGCTAGGTACCACGCCGTCCTGGAGGAAATGGAGACGGTCTTCAGGGAACCTCCCGAGCCCCCAGAGCCTCCCGAGGCTCAAGGCTCCGGTGGCTCATGAAGAGTCGCTCCTTCGACACACGCCTTCAGCTGCACCAACTCTACTTCGTCTACAGAACCAGGTGACATCTTCCAAGTTCGTTTAGCTGGGAGCGCCCCTCGGGCTGCATCATTCCCAGGCCACATGGGTCCGTCCCCGTGGCATGTATCCCTTTTGCTTATGTCTTTAGCTTACCTTGCTGGGGGCGCCCCTCGGGCTACATCATCCCCAAGCCGCTCGGGCCGGACTCAATGGCATGTATCTTCCTGCATTTACCCAAGTTGATTTGCTTTTCCCTGCTTGACCTGCTTACGGTTACCACTCGCTTGACCGCCACCCGCCGCGGGTCCATTCACCCTGTGCAATTCGCTTGCGCATTAAAAGGGGGGCTCCTGAGCATCGCGACTCAGGAGCTCTTACTGGCTCTCCAGCCCTCACCCCCTGGCCTTGACCACGACATCGCGACCTGGCATACCAGCGGCGGCTGAGCTCGCTCGAGGGCCGGGACCTGAGGACGTAGAGTGCTTGCACCTAACCGCCTTGCAGGAACACACAGTCGCCAAGACTCAAGACCAGGCGCAACCCGCCTTGAGGTAGGGCCTCGTGAGTCCCGCGCTGGCTCACGAGTGCCCAGATACACCTCGCAGCCCTGCCGTGCAAGCCACGTGTCAGGGTGGGGGCTGTACACGGCCCGGGGGCTCCTCCCGGAGGGGCCCCCCATCCCACGCCCTAGTGGAAGCACCATGCTCCGCGCTGGCCGTCGACACTGCCGAGGAGTGGCTATGCCCGTGCACAAGCGGAAGCACTATGCTCCACGCTGGTGATAAACAACTGAGGGCGGCCCCACGATCGTACCAACCTCAGGGAGCCCAGAGCTCAGCGTCCAGCCTCACCGCAACACCTCCCCTCGGGAGAGTCACGCGAGGGGGCTGGGCACGGGGACTGCACTCGGGTCACGCCCAAGCGCATGCCACCCAACCAGGTCTCCCGGACCTGGGCGTCGCGCGCCCCTCCCGAGGCCTCGGCAAGGGCATGTATGGAAATTGTTTCCATGTCAAGGGGGACTCCTGAGCATAGCGACTCAAGAGCCTAACTGGTCACGTAGCCCCTCACTCCTTGGTCCGTCCTGGTCTCCGGTCGGCCCAATGGCGGTTGAGGTATGCGCGGGGCGGGGTTCTGCCGACGTAGAACATCAATCTATCCTCGCGAACTCTCCCTATAAGCTGTTTGCGCGTCAAGGGGGACTCCTGAGCATCGCGACTCAGGAGCCTAACTGGTCACGCAGCCCCTCACTCCTTGGTCCGTCCTGGTCTTTGGTCGGCCCAATGGCGGTTGAGGTATGCACGGGGCCGGGCTCTGCCGACGCAGAACGCAAAGCAAATAGGAAGGAAATTGCAAAGATCTCGAAGCAAATATTACAAACACATTGTCCTCACGATGCCAAATGAAAGTCTAAACGCCTCCATGAGGCCTAATGCATGTTGCAGGAACGAAACGGGAGAATAGCCACAGGTCACCCCCGGGCGCCGCCTGCACCCGCGGGAGGTGCGTCGTCTTCACCTTCACCACCAGCCGCAGGATCGGCGACATCGCCGGACAAAGGATCGGAGACAAAGCCGCGGAACTTCTTCAGCAGGGCTTCCACTTGACCTTGTACAGCTGCGGCAGCGGCTTCACAGTGATCTTCAGCCATAGGCTCCAGCAGCTCGTCAAGGCGAGCGTTGGGGTCACGGAGGTGCAGATGGCTGAAGACACGAATCAGTGCAGCCGAAGACAGGACGCAAGCTTCTACCTCCGCCATGGGACCAAGGCCATCAACGACCTCCTCAAGCGCCTTCACCACGAGAGGAAGCAGCTGGGCGGGGCCATCCTCGTCGGTGTCCAGCGGCTTCTCCAGGCCGTGCTTGTAGAGTGTCTTCAGCGCCTTGCCAGATCTCTTCTCATGGTGCCCGCGAGGAAAGAAAGGGGGGCCGAGCCTTAACGGGACAAGCGTTCACCAAATTCTCATAAAAGGAATAAGCACAAAAGACATTACAAACCCTTACATGCCCCCACGGGGCACTTCATGATTCTTCGCAAGGAACAAAAGCTAAAACTAAGGGGGATCCTATCTATACCCTCCCATGGCAGACGCCATCATCAACAGTGGGCCACGGGAGGCCGGTGCTAACCCCATCTAGATCAGCACCGGCGACGGCCGGACGCTGCGGCTCTGCTCCGAGCGCGGCGAGAGCTCGGGGGCACATGGCTGTCGTCGCTCGTCTCAGGAGTCTCATAGAGCTCGGGAGAGCTGCTGGACTCCCAAGGGCTGCTGCTGCTGGAGTGGCCGCGAGCAGGGCGCGTGTCGGCTTGGCGCTCCTCTCCGGGGCAGCACTCCAGGCGGCGGCCCTCAGCATCGAAGACGTTGAAGAAGAGCGTGGAGATGCCATCGTACTCGAAGTGGATCGCGAGGGCACCCCTCGCACGGCAGACCCACGCGATCTCGCCCCAGCCGCGGGTCATGAAGATCTTGCCGGTGGGGACCGCTTCGATCTCTGCTCCGGTCGCCGAAGCGCTGTAGTCGGCGTGCTGCAACCAGAGCTCGAGAGGCCCCCTCGGCGGCATCACGTCGGAGAAGAATCGCGGGAAGCGGATCCAGGAGCTTGGAGGCATTGGCGCCCACAGCACCAGCTCGCGCGAGGAGTCCGCGACATGGATTCCGGGGGCGACGGCACGCGTCGCTGTGGCGCGGCGACCCCGGATGCGGCGTGGGCGGCGCTGCTCGTCGCTCCGTCCTCCCGAGCGCTCGGCTCGGGCGTACAAGGGTAGAGGATACCCCGGAGGAGGCCGCTCGCACCAGGGTCTCGTCACCACCTGCATTGCCGTTTCATCATGGCGGTGGACCGATCTCTTCTTCGGCGGGAGCGGCCCCGGATCGTCGCGAGGGGTTTCCCCTTCTCTTCAGCAGAGAGCCTTCTAATGGGCGCCATTGTTGTTAGTAATGGAGCGAGGAGGAAGAAGCAAGCGAGCAAGGAAAAGATGGGCGACGGGGGCTCCGCCTCCCTCCCCATTTATAGCAGAAGAAGGCCAACCGGCGCCTCCCACAATCGCAGGTAATGATGGTTTTCCTTGCATGTCGCAGGGACTTGTCAAGTCGTGCAGTTGCCGAGGCAGCATGGGGAAGCGGAGACGCCCACGTCCAATCAACCGCCACGTGTCAACTGAGGCCGCATGCTTTTGGGGCCCGCGATGCTCCGTACTTGACCCTTGGCTTCGCCGCGAAGCCAAGCCCGAGCGCACCTTGGGCCCGGGGGCTACTGTCGGCGTTCTGGGAACGGGGGTCCCCAGACTTGCCTGCCTGCGGCCCACGGCGTGGCTGAGCCAGCAGGCTGTACGGCCCATCTTCATCAACAAGCCATCCAAGACCCTCGCGAGGGGCCATGCCTCGCGAGGCGGATGGCGCAAGACCTCCTCAGGAGTGTCCTAGCCAGGTAGGCTCATGAGGAGCGAAGATATCAAGGCGGGGCAAACCTCACGAGGCTCTCGTGATGTGAGCCATGACGATCGGCGCCAGGCGGGCGCCAGGTGGGCGCAAGCGCGCGCAGCGTCCTTGTTTCCTCTTTGGTGCTAAGGGAGCAGGTGCAGGCGAGGAGTACCGAGGCATCAGGCAAAGGTTGCTATATCGGTGCAACGAGACCAAGACCAGGAGGACGGCAAGACGGAGGTCATCTGGAGCCCAAGACGGCGTCACCACCAGAGCTTTTCGCAGGCGAAGACCACTTTTGTCAGGATAGCTTGTACCAGCTGTCCCCCTTCAAATTTGCCCGCCGTTGTTGGCTCCCTTCCCGCTCATTATTTGGGGAGAGGACCAGGGCCTATATAAGTAGAACTAGCCACCACAGTAGAGGGGGATGGACCATCTAGCCTTGAGCCAATCCTTAGCCACACACCGAGCACAAGAACACCTCAACCTCAGGAGGAAGTTCTTCCCTCTGTACTGTTCATCATCAGCCCAAGAGGCAATCCACCACCACCACACTGGATTAGGGTATTACACCACAACGGTGGCCCGAACCAGTATAAATCTCGTGTCTTTCTGTGTTGCGAGTTCGTCGAGTTCGTCCGCGAGATCTTAGCGAGCTAGGGCGTAGATCGGTAGGAGGGAAAGACTTCACGCGCACCCCAGTGTTCGAACCTTAAGGGTTTGCCGGAACCCCACATCCGACACATTACTAGCCATAGATTCATCAAAATAAGCAAACAACACACGAAAAACAGAATCTGTCAAAAACAGAACAGTCTGTAGTAATCTGTATCTAACGCAAACTTCTGTAACTCAGAAAAATCTACCAAAATAGGAAGACCTAGATAATTTATTTATTGATCCACTGCAATTGGAATCAGTATTTTATCACGTTCTGGTGATTTTTAACAATTGTTTTCGTGAGCAGAAAGTTTCTGACTTTTTTCAGCAAGATCAAATAACTATCATCCAAGAAGATCCTATCGGTTTTACTTGACAAAAACACTAATTAAAACATAAAACCACATCTAACCAGAGGCTAGATCAAATATTTATTATAAAACAGAAAGGAAAAATATCGGGTTGTCTCCCAACAAGCACTTTTCTTTAAAGCCTTTTTAGCTAGGCATTGAGATTTCGATGATGCTCACATGAAAGACAAGAATTGAAGCGCAAAGAGAGCATCATGAAACACGTGACGAACACATCTAAGTTTAACATACTTCCTATGCATAGGCATCTTATAGGCAAACAAATTATCAAGGCAAGCAAAAACTAGCATATGCAAGGAAGAAGAAAGAGACGATAGCAATCTCAACATGAAGAGAGGTAATTTAGTAACATGAAAATTTCTACAACCATATTTTCCCCTCTCATAATAATTACATGTAGGATCATAAGCAAATTCAACAATATAGCTATCACATAACATATTCTCAACACGATCCACATGCATGCAAAGTTGACACTCTTCCGAAATAGTGGGATTAACATTAACTAAAGTCATGACCTCTCCAAATCCACTTTTATCAAAAACTTCATAAGATTGAACATTATCCAAATATGTGGGATCTAAAGTTGACACTCTTCCAAACCCACTTTCAATATTATTGCAAACATTATTATCAATCTCATATTCATCATGGGGCTTAAATAAATTTTCAAGATCATAAGAAGAATCACCCCAATCATGATCATTGCAACAAGTAGTAGACATAGCAAAACTAGCATCCCCAAGCTTAGGGTTTTGCATACTATTAGCACAATTGATATCAAGAGAATTTATAATAAGATTATTGCAATCATGCTTTTCATCGAAGGAACTATCATGTATGGGTGCAATAGCAATGATCTCATGTTTAACAAAGGAACTATAGCAAATTCATCTTCATAAATATTGGCTTCATGTCCTGTCGGGGGGATGGACCCCGGGCAGGCAACGGAACCCGGATCCTCTTCAAAAAACAACGGGGTTGGCACCACCCCTCAAAACTGGCACGCGCTTGGCCGGGTCGCTCGACCCGGCCAAGCCCCGCAAGTCGGCCAGACTAGCCGACCCGGCAAGACACGTCGACTTGGCCCCAACGACTAGCGCAAGATAGCCGAAGCCGGCACAGCCAAAGCCTCCTCAACAAGCCAGCACCACCCATGGCGTGCTACGCAATCCAGCCGCGGGTCAACTCCCGTCCCATCCAGGCCGTATGATGGGGACGAGACATTAATCAACGATGACCGAGGCAACAGTGCCCCGCCCATGCCTCTGGTCAGCAGGAACGTGGCAATAGTGCCCCTTGCCTACCCGCTGACCAGGGCTGGCGTTGCTACAGTGCCCCCGCCCTCACCGCTGACGACAGCAAGCGGCAACCTGATGGAGAGCACTGTACGCGACTCGACTCGGCCATGCCCTGACGATCGACAAGACGGCGCACAGTCCCCCTAGGCTTGCGGGGCCCGCACCTAGGGGAACCCGGCGAACCACAAGCCCTCAGCGGGACCCAGCCCGGGTCCCCGGACACCGACAATATGGACCCATCGACTTGTAACATTACCATTGTACCCCCGGGGGGTTGGACTATAAAACCCCCCGGGAGCCCACGATCATTTGGGGGGCGAGCGAGAGGGAAAGCAGAAAACACATACGAGAGAAAAGCAAGTAAGCATAGGACTAGCCACAAAACAGCAACACCGGAGAGAAGGAGCAGCCCAAGCCTTGGCCAGCTTCCTTCCTCCTCCATACAGCTCCAGGAGCAACATTGTACTATCGATCATCCAACTACACTCGGCAGGACTAGGGGTATTATCTCTCCGGAGAGCCCCGAACCTGGGTATGTCCGGCATCCCGCGCCCGCTCATGCCAACCTCGCCTCTGGAGTCCACCAGCGCCCTCGAGCCTCCTCCTCTCTTTAGCCATCCCCTGGCATCTGCCGTGCGCCTACCACGACAGTTGGCGCCCACCGTGGGGCAGCTTGAGGAGCTGGCCGGGAGCATGCTTCAGACGGGGCCCTTCTCCTACGCTGATGAGTCCGTTGCGCTGGCGGACGACGTCGTCGGCGCGCTTGTCGCCTCCTTCGCTGCGCTGCGCATCTCCGATGCGTTCGCGGCCGACGAGTACCCCAGCGAGGTGCTCAGCTACTCCGACTCTCCCCTCTCCCTCGGCGGCGGCGTTTCCGCTGGGGCAATGGACGTCCATGTGGAGGTCTTCGTCACCGGCGACGGCGCCTCCTCCTCGTCGAGCAAGACGAGGAAGGCTGCCGAAGCCAGGGCCGTAGCGGATCGGATCGAGCCGTCCAATCCATTGCGCGCCACGATGAAGAGCCTCCGCATCCCCATCGGCACCGATGTCGACGCCACCAACGTCGCTGAGGCCCGAACCCAGCTCGAGGAAAGGCGCCAGCAGATGCTGGACCTGTCCAAGACGCTCGCCGCCACTCAGCGTCACCTGGACGCCGCTCAGCTGGAGCGCGATGCAGCCTACGGATTCACGCCCGCCGCGGCCAAGCCAAGCCAAGCCGGTTCGCTGATGTGCGTGCCCGGGGAGGAGTGATCGGCCGGGCCCTCGGCGCCGTCCCAACCGTCTACGAGACCCCAGCGAAGAACATGCGCGCTGCCCAGGCAGCCGCAGCCAGCCTGGACCAGCTCGCGGGTGGGGAGCTGAAAGAGCGCATCGGGTGGATGCGTGAACTCCTCCACGCCGCCAACACCCAGTAGGACTGACTCAACCAGCTCGCCAAGCCGGCGGGATCCGGCTCCGCCCACCTTGGCGGGCCCGGCGAACTTCTACACACCGCTTCCTCGCCACCCGGCGAGGCACACTCCGGCCGAGCCCAGACTCGGCGCGACCCGGCCGCTACAGCCGCCTGCGGATTGGGCGACGAGCTCGTCCTAGAGATCCAGCGCGGACCCGGCCAGCATGACCGGCGTCCGGCTCCAACCGACCCGCCCCCCCGTGGCCTAGCCGCAAGTCAACTCAGCCCGCGCGCCATCGACGACACCGACGCTCGCCACCGCCTCGATCAGCTCGCTCGCTCCCTGGAGGTGGAGGAGAGCGGCGCTATCGGGCCGGCGTGCTTCGGCCCGCGCATCCAGGAGGAGCCCTTCCCCAAAGGATTCATGCTCCCCCGCGACACCCCCAAGTACAACGGGACGGTGAAGCCAGAAGACTGGCTCACCGACTACACCACGGCCATTGGCATCACCGGTGCCAATCATCGTCTCGCTGTGCACTACGCACCGCTCATGCTCCAAGGGTCGGCCCGTACGTGGTTGAACAGCCTGCCGATGGGCAGCATCAACACGTGGGTGGACTTCAAGGAAGCCTTCGTCCGCAACTTTACAGGGACCTAAGAGCGACCCGGCCGCCCTAGCCAGCTCGCCATGTGCATGCAAGGGCCTACGGAGACCGGTCGCGAGTACCTCGCACGCTGGACCGAACTCCAGAACAGTTGCGAGGGCGTCCATGAATTCCAGGCGATCCAGTACTTCGTCAGCGGGTGCCGATACGGCACCCTCCTCAAGCACAAGCTCTTACGCTCCGAGCCGGCCACCATGGCCGCGCTCATGGTGACGACGGACAAGTACGCCAACGCCGACTCCGCCCTGAAGATCCAGGTGGCGCTGGATGAAGCCGGCAAGGCGAAGCCGGTTCCCCTCCGAAGCCGGCCGGCGAAAGCAGCCGGCAGCAGCATCACCACAACAACAAGCGCAAGGCCGACCAGCCGGCGCTGCGTCACGACAACCGGCTCGTTGCGGCCATCGAGCCCGCGGCGGACCCGGCGGCGAAACACCGGCAAACTGACAAGACGGCATGGCAACCCGCCATGAGCTTCGAGCAGATGCTCGACGCCCCTGCAAGCACCACAGCGGCGCAAGACGCTCCACGCACACGCTTCGGCAGTGCGCCATCACCAAGCGCATCATGAGGGGCGACGTCCCGCCGCCTCCGGCTCCGGCTCCAGGCGCGGGACAGCCGCCTTCGCCTCCACCGCCGCCTCCAGCTGGCGGTGCGATGCGCGACGACGCCTACCCGGACCAGAACGCGGCCTACGTCATCTTCACCAGCCTCGGCGACGACAAGCGCAGCGAGCGCCTCCTTCGGCAGGAGGTGAACACCGTCGTCCCGGCCAAGCCGGAGTTCATGTATTGGTCGGATCGCCCGATCACCTGGACCCGGGAGGATCACCCGGCAGTCATGCCGAGCCCGGGAGGTTACACCCTCGTCCTCAACCCCACCATCATCGCACGGCGCACATGCAAGTTCTCCCGAGTCCTCATCGACGGCGGCAGCAGCATCAACATCCTCTACCGCGACACGATGACCAAGCTCGGCCTCAAGGCCGAGGACCTGGAGCCGACCCGAACGATCTTCCACGGCATCGTGCCTGGTCTCTCCTGCTACCCCATTGGCCGGGTCCGGCTAGATGTCCTGTTCGGTGACAGCAGCCACTTCCGGCGCGAACCGATCTGGTTCGAGGTGGTGGACCTGTCCAGCGCGTATCACGCGTTGCTGGGCCGGCCCGCGCTCGCCAAGTTCATGGCGGTTCCCCACTACGCGTACCTGAAGATGAAGATGTCGGGTCCCAAGGGCCTCATCACCATCACCGGCGATTACCGCAAGTCCCTGGAGTGCGCCCGAGACGGCGCCAAGTTGGCCGAGTCGCTGGTCATTGCCGAGGAGCGGCGCCAGCTCGACCGGATCGTCGCCCTGGCAGGCGAGGCCTCCGCCGCGTCGATCCCGACCCCAGACCCGACCGACGAGGCCACCTTCAAGCCCTCCAAGGAGACCAAGAAAGTGAAGCTCAACCCAGAAGACCCCACCTGCAGCAAGTATGTTTTCATAGGCGCCCGCCTCGACAGCAAATAGGAAGGCGAGCTCGTCGACTCCCTCCGTGAGAATTGGGATATCTTCGCATGGACCCCAAGGACATGCCGGGTATCCCGAGGATGTACGCCGAGCACAAACTTCATGTCCGCAAGGACGCCAAGCCTGTCCGTCAGCCCCTACGACGATTTTCCGAAGAGAAGAGAAGAACCATTGGTGAAGAGGTCACCAAGCTTTTGGCGGCCGGCTTCATAATGGAAGTGTTTCACCCCGAGTGGCTGGCCAATCCAGTCCTCGTCCTGAAGAAGAACAAGACCTGGCGCATGTGTATCGACTACACCAGCCTCAACAAGGCCTGTCCCAAGGATCCGTTCGCCCTCCCGCGGATCGACCAAGTCATCGACTCGACTGCCGGGTGTGAGCTCCTGTCCTTCCTGGACGCTTACTCCGGCTACCACCAGATCAAGCTGGACCCGGCCGACGCCCTCAAGACGTCCTTCATCACGCCCTTTGGGGCGTATTGCTACATCACCATGTCGTTCGGCTTGAAGAACGCTGGCGCCACCTTCCAGCACTGCATGCAGAAATGCCTGCTGCCGCAACTCGGCCGCAATATCCACATATACGTGGATGACATCGTGGTGAAGACCAAGCAGCACCTCACGCTCCTCGACGATTTGAAGGAAACCTTCGCCAACCTCTGCGAATACACGATCAAACTTAACCCGGAAAAATGCGTCTTCGGCGTCCCGGCCGGAAAGCTACTCGGCTTCCTCGTCTCGGAACGCGGCATTGAGGCGAACCCGGAGAAGATCAAGGCCATCGAGCGCATGCGCAAGCCGGCTCGGCTGCGCGATGTCCAGAAGTTCACCGGATGCTTGGCCTCGGTCATCCGGTTCCTAAGCCGGCTGGGCGAAAGGGCGCTACCCCGGTACCAGCTGATGAAGAAGACGAGCCCATTCGAATGGAACGGCAAGGCAGACGAGGCCTTCCAAGACCTCAAGCGCATGCTCTCCACCGCACCAGTCCTGGCCGCGCCGACCGACAAGGAGCCGCTGTTGCTCTACATAGCCGCAACCTCGCGGGCGGTCAGCACGGTGCTGGTGGTCGAGCGACCAGAGAAGGGCAAGATCCAAACCGTCTAGCGCCTAGTCTACTACCTGAGCGAGGTGCTCTCCATCTCCAAGCAGAACTACCCGCACTACCAGAAGATGTGTTACGGCGTGTACTTCACCGCCAGGAAGCTGAAGCGGTATTTCCAAGAGCACATTGTCACTATGGTCAGCACGGCGCCTATCGGAGAAATCATCGGGTGCCGGGATGCCTCTGGCCGGGTTGCCAAGTGGGCGATCCAGCTAGCCGGCCACACCATCCACTACGAGCCCCGCACCGCGATCAAGTCTCAAGCCCTGGCCGACTTCCTCGTCGACTGGACCGAGACCCAGTACTTGCCGCCGCCTCCCGACTCGACGCATTGGCGCATGCACTTCGACGGGTCCAAGATGCGACTTGGCTTGGGGTCCGGCATCGTACTGTCGTCCCCGAAGGGCGACCGGCTCCGCTACGCGCTCCAGATCCACTTCGCCGCCTCCAACAACATCGCCGAGTACGAAGCCCTTGTGCACGGCCTCCGGCTTGCCCAGGAACTCGGCATCCGGCGCATCCTATGCTACGGCGACTCGGACCTGGTGGTGCAGCAGTGCTCCGGCGAATGGGACGCCCACGACTCCAACATGGCAAGCTACCGCTTCCTCGTTCAGAAGCTGTCCGGATCCTTCGAGGGCTGCGAGTTCCTCCACGTCCCGCACGCGGAGAACGAAGCAGCCGACACGCTCGCCAAGATCGCCTCGTCACGACAAGCCATCCCATACGGCGTCTCCCTCGAGCACCTACGCAACCGTCCGTCAAGCCATCGCCGGACTCCGAGTCCATCCACGTTCCAGACGACCCGGCCGCACCTCAACCCGGCCCGGGGACTGCTGAACCCGGCCCAGGGGCTGCTCAGCTAGACCCGGCCACCATCGCCTCGGACCCGGCCGTCGCCATCCCCGACCCGAGGGCTGCTCAACCCGGCTCGGGGGCTGCCGACTCGGAACCCACCCTGGTGGCCGTCTTCGCCGTGGTTACGGCTCCGTCTTGGGCCCTCCCAATATCAGAATTTTTGGAGAACAGGGTTCTCCCGACGGATGAGACCTAAGCTCAGCAAGTGCAGCGCTGGGCGTCACTACAAAAAAAGACACATCCGTGACATTTTGGGCCGAACAAAATTTTTTCTGTCATACATATGACACTTCTATGACGATAATTGTGACAAAACCCGGTATCATCATAGATGTGGTGGGTCCTACTTCTATGAAAAAAAATCATGACAGAAAATGGGCTTTTCGTCCTGGGCGGGCCGGAGACGCAGCTGCATGACATTCTTTGGGCCGTCCATGACGGAAAAAACCGTGGTAGAAGCGAGGGCGAGGAAAATTTCGGCGAGTTCCCGGTTACGGTGGGAGGTCGGGGGCCGAGCGATGCGCGTTTCTCTCGTACACGTACGTGCGTGTGTGCGAGGCGTTGGCTCTAACTGAACCCGAGCGAGGCGTTGGGCTCTAACTGAACCCGAGCGATTGCACTGCAGGCTACGCGTTACTGAACCCGAGCGATCGATCGATGGCTGTGAACTGAACCCGATCGAGCGATTCCTTCGCTACTGCTGCTAACTGAAGCCGATCGATGCTACCTCTGGGATGAACAGTGAGCGTTGCGGGGGGGGGGGGGGGGTTGGATGAACAGTGAGCGGTGGCGTTACCTCTGGATGAACAGGACCCCGTGGTGTGGTGGAGGGCTGGATGAACAGTAGACGGTGGAGGGGTGCCCGTGGAGGGGTGGTTGAACAGGACCCCGTGGTGTGGAGGGCTGGATGAACAGTAGACGGTGGAGGGGTGCCCGTGGAGGGGTGGTTGAACAGTAGCCGGTGGAGTAGCGCGCGGTGGAGGCTGGATGAACAGGAGCCCGTGGAGGCTGGAGGAGGTCGACGGTAGCCCGTGGAGGCTGGAGGAGGTCGACGGTAGCCTGTGGAGGCTGGAGGAGGTCGACGGTGGAGATGAACAGTATCCCGTGGAGTCCCATTTTGCGGTACGCCACACCCCTCCCGATGAACAGGACCCCCGTTTCGACCGTAGGAGGTCCGTTTCATCCGTTTTGCGGTATGCCACACCCCTCCCGATCAACAGGACCCCCGTTTCGACCGTAGGAGGTCCGTTTCGTCCGTTTTGCGGTACGCCACACCCCTCCCGATCAACAGGACCCCGTTTCGACCGTAGGAGGTCCGTTTCGTCTGTTTTGCGGTACGCCACACCCCTCCCGATCAACAAGACCGCAGTTTCGACCGTAGGAGGTCTGTTTCCTCCGCTTTGCGGTACGCCACACCCCTCCTGATCAACAGGACCCCATTCCAAACATAGGAGGTCCGTTTCCTCCATTGTGCGGTACGCCAGGCCTCGTTTCCATCGCCTGTTCCGTCCAAGCCCTCCCGATGAACACGACCACGCATTCCGTTCCGACCCAGCCAGTTGGGTCCCACGCGTTCCGTTGCCTCCCGATGAACACGATGCATTCCGTTGCCTCCCCATGAACACGACTCATTCCGTTGCCTCCCCATGAACACGACGACGATGCTGTTTCTCGTTCCGACCCAGCCATGTACACGAGCCCTGGCCGTACGTATGCGCGAGTAGGCGTTCGAGACCCCGCCCGTATGTACACATACGTGGCCGTATTTTCTTTCTTGCACCCTGGCCGCTGTACGTACGTGTACATGCTACGTGCGCGCCTCTACTACGACACGTACGCGCCTCTACTACGACACGTGCGCGCCTCTACATCCACCAGTATATATGAACGTACACGTTCGCGACCAGAATGACAACGCTACGTACGCTTCGACCAGGTGGGTCCCGACTGTCAGGCACTTCCTTACCTGTGAAGATGTAGCTGGTGGGTCCCAGCAGTCAGGGGGGCAAAATCGTTTTTTTCCCGGACGCACTTCCTTGCGTGCGAAGATGTAGCTGGTGGGTCCCAGCAGTCAGGGGCAAACGTTTTTTTGCGAAATACGGTGGCCCATCCGGTGGGTCCCCGCTGTCAGGTGGAGGAATAATTATTTTGCACGTAATAAGGAGGCACTTCCTTGCTGCGGCCGTGGACCCAGCTGTCAGCCCCTCCACGTACAGTCCACGCCCGATGGAAGCCGTTCCATGACCACGTTGACGACACCGCGCTGAGAGCACCAGGGCGGTGGACGACGGCGAGGCCTAGGAAGGGGACGACGCGGAGCCGGGGAAGACGCGACAGTGGATGCCCACGCGTAGAGGAGTACGAGGGTTCACTGGTTCGCTGCGGTGTGAGGCTGCCGTCTCCGCAGAATAACAGGGGGTGTCGGTGAGTAGAGGGATGGCCTGGCCAGCGGTGGGAGTAGTAGGGGGCGGTGAGGCCTCCGCCGCATGACAGCCGGCCACGGGAGGCAGGAGCAGGAGGCACGACCGGCGCTGGTTTGGGCGGCTGGAGCAAGAAGACCAGAGGTTGAATAAGCACTACGGCCGTTGCATGGACATCGTACGGTCACTGGAGCTAGAATCGTGCATATTGACTAAGTTGACAAAGCCCTCCGTCCCTGTCAACTTAGTAGGCCCACAAGTCAGCCTGCCACTATACTGAGTCCCAGCTAACAGGGGGAGTATTCATTTTTTTGTGCGTAATGAGGAGGCACTTCCTTGCATGCGAAGATATAGCTGGTGGGTCCGAGCTGTCAGCGGCAGTAACGTTTTTTTCGCGAAATACAGAGGCCCTTTCGGTGGGTCCCTGATGTCAGGTGGAGGAATCATTATTTTGCGCGTAATAAGGAGGCATTTCCTTGCGTGCGGCCGTGGACCCAACTGTCGGCCTCTCCACGTACAGTCCACTTCAGATGCATGTCGGTCGTTGACCACGTTGACCAGGCCGCGCCAAGAGCACCAGGGCGGTGGACGACGGCGAGGCCTAGGAAGGGAACGACACGGAGGCAGGGAAGAGTCGGCAGTTGTTTCCCACGCGGAGGGGAGTACGACTGTACGAGGGTTTACTGGTTCGTCTGCCGTCGCCGGAGAATAACAGCAGGTGTGGGTGAGTAGAGGGATGGCTAGGCCAGCGATGGGAGTACGGTGGGGCGGTGAGGCCTGCGCGGCAGCACAGCTGGCCGTGGGGAGGAGGGAGCAGGCAGTCCCGCCGGCGCTTGTTTGAGCGGCTGGAGCAGGAAGAGCAGAGATGGAAGAAGCACGACGACCGTTCGATGGACATCCAACAGTCACTGCTTGTGCGTCAACCTTTTTTTTGGAAAGCCTCAAATCTGTGGAAAATAGCATACAACCCATCTGCCATTATTTCTAATAATTTACAGCCCATTTGCTAATTCTTAAGGATTTTTTGGAGCCCATATTCCTTTTGTTAGCATTACAGCCCATATTGTGGCCATGGTTAAAAAATTATACGAAATTTTGCATATTTCGGTGCGGTCCGAACTGTTTTTAATCCCGAAATTTCGACTCACATTCAAACTGATTTTAAAAATAAATGTATATCAATATAAAATCCAACAATTTCTCCACGCATAAAAATTAATGTAATTTAAAATCTCGAAATGAAAAAAAGATATTTGAAACTAATTGCCGGTTTGATGTGTTTTAAAAATGTACAGCCCATTTCTCATTGCTGATAGGCCATTTTCTCGGCCAGCCGAATGAAGCTCTCCTCGTCTTGAAAGATTTGCAGCCCAACAGGCCTGATAAAGCGACTTACTTGGCAAATCACAAAAAAACTGGGCTGTGGCCGTGGACCCAGCTATCAGCCTCTCCACGTACAGTACTCTTCCGATGGAAGTAGGTCGTAGACCACATTGACCACGCCGCGCCGAGAGCACCAAGGCGGTGGACGACGGCGAGGCCTAGGAAGGGGATGACGCGGAGCCGGGGAAGACGCGGCAGTGGATGCCCACGCGGAGAGGAGTACGAGGGTTCACTGGTTCGGCTGCGGCGTGAGGTTGCCGTCGCCGCAGAATAATAGGGGGTGTGGGTGAGTAGAGGGATACCCTGGGCCAGCGGTGGGAGTAGTAGGGGGCGGTGAGGCCTCCGCGGCATCACAGCCGACCATGAGAGGCAGGAGCACGCGGCACGACCGACGTTGCTTTGGGCGGCTGGAGCAAGAAGACCAGAGGTTGAAGAAGCACTATGGCCATTGGATGGACATCGTACGGTCACTGGAGCTAGAATCGTTCATATTGACTAAGTTGACAAAGCCCTCCATCCTCGTCAACTTAGTAGGCCCACAAGTCAGCCACCCACTATGGTGGGTCCCAGCTAGCAGGGGGTATTCATTTTTTGGTGCGTAATAAGGAGGCACTTCCTTGCGTGCGAAGATATAGCTGGTGGGTCTGACCTGTCAGCGGGGGGAACGTCTTTTCACGAAATAAAGAAGCCCTTCCCACGTACAGTGCACGTACAATGCGTAATAAGGAGGAACTTTCCTTGCGTGCGACCATGGACCTCGTGGGTCCCAGCCGTCAAGCTCTCCACGTACAGTCCTCTTCCGATGACTCTCGTATGTTGACCACGCCGCGCCGAGCGCACCGAGGCGGTGGACGACGGCGAGGCCCCAGACTGGAGCGACCCGGAGATGGGGAAGACGAGGCAGTGGAGTCGCAGACGGAGAGGAGTGGGGAACTTGACTGATTTGGGTGCGGGGTGGGCCTACACTCGGCAGAGAATAACAGGAGGTGCGGAGTGGAGGGATGGCCTGGCCGTCGGCGGGGTAGCGTTTCGCTGAGGAGCGCAAAACAACGCCGCTGGACGCCGAAGGCTGGAGCAGGCGGTTCTGACAGCGCTGGGGGAAGAAGACGAGAGATTGAAGAAGAATGCCGGCCGTTGGATGTAAATCCAACGCCTTCTTAGGCTTCGACCTACTGGCCCACATGTCAACCAGTCCATTTGTTTTTTTAGTCCTTTTGGTGGGCTGGGTGAAACAATGATGTAGCATCTATGCAGCCCGTTTAAATCCCATTTGCATTTTTCTCGAAATCCGCGGACTTGCTGGGCTGGGTGAAAATATCATGTTGGGCTAGACGGAGAAATGTTATAAAAACATAAACACATGATTGCACGTCAGTAAAATCTTTGCAAGCTTATGTACGCAATCACTAGGAGTTAACTTGCCAAGTTATATATAAACAATTATTATTATTATTATTTTGTAAGAACTTTCAACTTACGAAATAAAATATCATTTTAATTTGATGAGTTAATAGTACGTGGGGTATTCTTATTTTTTAGGCTAGACGTGGGACAGTTGAGTTGGTTCTAGGGGAAAGTACTGGGAGAAAACTCAGTTTACATCAAAACAGAAAGTGGGAGAAAATTCAGAGACCTGCTGGGTCCACCTGAGGAGGGGAATATGTTGGGAGGAAGGAGATTCAAAGCATGGCAGCCGAGTGAACTAGTTTTTTTTACAGACAAGTGAACTAGTTTACATACATAAGCAAATAGCCACTAAAAAAGCAATCAGGTTAATGGTTTCTTAAAAGAAATATTTCGGACAAAACAGATAATTACGACACATAGGCTAATTTATGAAACACTCCGATGATAAAGGTGCTTATAAACAGACAAAGTACAACATCTAGACCTTCCTGGCATGCTTGATCATGACGCTGCGGCTGTCTGTGTACTCGTCGGTTACGGGAAGCAGACACGCCCTCATGTCCAAGATCTGCATGTACATGTCGTAGCATGCATATGCGTCCATGGCCGCGTAGGTTATGTAGGCTAGATTCAGAGGTACCTCCCACGTGTTCAGGTCGTCTTCTTTCATGTTGGCGTATCAGGGGTCGATGATGGTCTCAGCGAGGTCAACCACGGAGTCCTTCTCCTGCTCGTTGCTGATAATCTTGTATTGCTTCTGGATGTCGACAATCTTGTTGCACCAGATGGCCGAATCATCGTGTTCTTCCTTCTCTCCACCGTAGCGAAGGTGCAGTCGGCGCTGCCGAAGAAATGGGCAAATGCTCCAGAACCTGGTGCAGCCATAGGACTGAGGCGAGGCAGAGCTTCACCGAGTCCGTATCGTTGGTGTACATCACATTCAACTTGGTGCGGCCATAGGACTGAACGGCGAACTCAAAGGGGAACTCCTTGCTGAAGTCCATATCCAGCAGGCTCACCCCTCGGATCGCCATTGGAGTCCCTTCGAGTGAACAAGTGTGTAGGCGGTGGCAGCAGTTCGTTTTTCAGCTCTTGGGGAACTGGATTCAACAATAAGCTGAGTGTGTACAGGCGACAACAGTTACTTGTCACGACCGGTTTTTCAATAAAATATTTATTGAGAGACCAATCCCTTTTACGGACCAGTAAGGAAGAATCCCTTCTCACTGGTAGACAATATCTTGATCAAAGAAGAAAAATACCAGGAGTATTGAATATAATACAAGGTTGAGCGGAGACTGCTCAACAATCTATTACAAACACGCCGATAAAACATAACGGCGGATAGGGTGGCATAACTACTAACTCACGATAACAATGGTGGTGGAAATATCACAGCGGAGAGGGTGATATGACTCCTGAGAACTACAGCTCTTCGAGCGTCGGAGTGAGGCTCGAGGAGACTTATTGCAGGTGGCGGAAGCGTATATAATACAAGTGACCAATATCCAAGATCGCACAGGACTGACTGGGACTCCTCTAGGCGTCGGACGCACTATCAAACTCTTCATCCAAGAGATCACCTTCGTCAACATCTGGCCAAATCAACAAGCCAGGTGAGTACTATGAAAGTACTCGCAAGACAGTTTGGACATAAGATATAACAAATGTAAACATGAAGCATATGAGCAGAATAACAAGTGCGTTCAGACATACAGATCAACAATGCATGGGGGTAATAACAGAGAAGTCGGGCGGTAGTCCTCCCGAAATCCCAAATTAAATACTGGGTGCCAAACGAGGGTCTGAATGACTCCTCGAGAGGAAACTGCAAGAATAAAAGTACCGGTGCCAAACGAGGGTCTGAATGACTCCTCGAGAGGAAACTGCAAGAATAATAATACCGGTGCCAAACGAGGGTCTGAATGACTCCTCGAGAGGAAACTGCAAGAATAATAATACCGGTGCCAAACGAGGGTCTGAATGACTCCTCGAGAGGAAACTGCAAGAATAATAATACCGGTGCCAAACGAGGGTCTGAATGACTCCTCGAGAGGAAACTGCAAGAATAATAATGCCGCAGTCGGGCGTCAGGGCGACGCCACATAAAGGGCTTATAACAGAAATAAAAGACAAACATGCCACAGTCGGACGTCTGAGGGACATCACATACAGGGCTTGCATTGAAGCTCAATAATTCAGTTGCTCGAGAGCATAAATTATTACAAGTACGAGACAAATATATGATTAGTCCATCCGCAGGAATAACAATTAAACTGGGTTTACCACTTGAGCTTGTTCACCGGGGATAAAATTCCACGAGGATAGATATGTATATACTGATCACGATACTTGACCATGGATACGACGACTCGAAAGGGTTTGACTCTGCAGAGTTTGTACTTAACCACAGCCAACGGATTTCAGTAGTCACGGGGACTAGTTCCGTTTACGGTGTTTTGGAAGAAACACGTCTAACCAGTACACACCCATTCAACATTCCGAAGCCAGGGATCACCCTCGGCAACGTTCAAGAAAAACCTTGAGACGGGGAGGCTACAACCTCGCGTAGCATGGGATCAAATTTCTATACGCGCGCTCTAAGGGGGTGCCCCCCCTCTCGGTCCCAACCGGAAACACCCATGCCCCCTGACCGGATGACTGGCTTTAATCCAGGGCCATGGTACCATCATCCCGGCCCCTCTGTTTCGTGTGTACACGGAAAGAGGTTACCAACTTACTAAACCGCATCCTGGCAAAGAAACATGTGGTAGCACGGAAGGGAAAAGAACGATAACGTGACTTCGTCCACGTTAACGTCGGAATTTGTCAGATGACGCAAGGCCGGTATGCTACAACAGTACCACCTTGCTGCCCTTCATGTCACCACATGATTAGGCCATCTCTCATCAGAGATCATCGCAACTATGGAACATGCGAGTAGTTGCCTCACAAGCAACGAGGTACTCACCGACACTCATATGCCACGCACAAACTCTCACGCAAACATGCAAAGCATCTATCATCTCAAAGGTTCAAACATGCTTGCCTGGTTCGGAGAAGTCGGAGTCTAGCTCGGCGAAGTTCGCGGCTCCGTCACATCTTCCGGAACCTACGGCATAACGAAAACGGGCAATAACGTGAAAACCAACGCGTGCATAAAAACTTCTCCAAAATTTTTCTAAATAAATCCCATAAAAAACTAGACAAAATTTTAAGACTGTCAGAAAAAGAATCACTCAAAAATCACTTTTTATTAAAAAGTTATAAAGGTTTCTGTCCAGGGACTCATCTGTAATGAAACCGAAAAGTTCCAGGGGTTTAACTGAGAAAGCAGAAAACGGTTCGAATAGAAACGCGCAAGCCCACAGAGAAAGCGTATTTGCCCGAAGGCGCCAACAGAAAACGGTTCGAAGGAGAGAAAGAAGAGAGGCTGACAGGGGGGTCCACACGTCAGGTTTAAAAAGAGCTCGCCGGCGCCCGAAGACTGCGGTGGTCGCCGGCGTCGAACCGCGGCGAGACAGGGAGATCGGAGTGTACCAAGAGCTTCAGCGTGTCCTTCCGCGTCGGTGGGTGGTGGACTCGAGCGTCGGAGAGCACCACGTCGACGGCGACACTTTCTCCGGCGGACGGTGGCTCGGGTGATGGTGGAGAACTCCGGTGGGTGCTGCAAACTTCGAATTGAAGCGCGGGTCAGAAAGAGGGATGCACTAGAGGGCTACTGGCAAGAGTAGGGAGGCAGAGGTGCACGCACGGGAGCGAATCGAGCTAGATCCCGTGGCGGGTCGCGGCGGCCGGAGTCGGGGAAGAAAGCTCCCTCGGGGCTCTACCAGTGGCTTGGCGAGGTCTAGGTGGAGTGCAGAGGTGGTGTGGGTTCAAGTTGAAGCTCGGGGCCTCTATTTATAGGCGGATCGAGGGGGTGGCCGTGAACGGAGATTCTCCGGCGAGCAATTACGGCGATGTAGTGGATTGGCAAGAGGTTTAGGTGGCCAAGCAGCATCAGTGGAAGTTACTGGTGTCGTTCACCCGCAAATCCCGGTCGGTCTTGGCGTAACGGCGCCGGTCCACGGTGGGGTGGCCGCACGGGCACGACGGCGGCAGAGAGCGCGCTCCGCGCTCCGCGGTTCACGACGAGGCTGGCAGCGCGCATGGGGGAGTGGAAGACCATGCGGCGACCTCCGGCGGCTTGTGCGGCGCTGGACGGCGCCGTCTGCGCTGCGCCTCCCTTCTGACGGCCGCAAAGCCGCCGCTGGCGTCGGTCACGGGGCGGCGCACCTCCTGCTGCTCGTCGCCGACGTCCGCAAGCTGCCAGGCGTTCGTGCGGTGCAGGAACAAGGGGGAGGGGACAAGGAGCAAGGCGACATCGGGGCACTGTCGAGATCGACAACAAGTTCTGAAGAAAACGACAGTAGATCACTGAACTGTTCTCTGAATTTCTGAACTTGACATTGACAAAGCACTGCAGGTGTTCGACAGAATGATTTGGTGTGAAGAAAAAATTTCCTGGGGCTGGGACTTGGTGAGGTGACCTCTCAATGTATCCAGAGGCTGCCTGATTTTATTCAGAATTTTTGGAGAAGGATTTGAATGAATTTCACCAAATTTGACAAATCTGGTCCAAACTTGCAGCAAGTATAGTTTGAAAAATTTGAACTGAAGACCAGTGGATCTTCATGGATCTTGGTTGAGGGTTCAAAGGACTAGGTAGGGAAAAAGGTTTGGGGGCAAAAATCAAAACAGAAAGGGTAGCTCCTTTGTAAATCTCCAAGAGCTAGAATAGAAGATAGAAATTGTTTTGATAAGGTTTTAAAGGAAAAATAATCATATGGGGAGGTCCAACTTGCTGGATTTGATGCAAATCATGATCCGAAGATGAGGGGAGGTTTAGGAGAGTGGATTTGCACTAAGGTCATGGCAAGAGAGAATTGTTGAAAGTGGTAAGGGATTATTCCAAAAGCCATAGTGCAATTTCAAAGAGATTCTCAAAAGGCATTTTTCCCAAGTGAAAAGCATTTTGGTTTGAGTCCAAATAAAAGCAAGAACCTCCAAGACTAAAAACAAGTCTTGGGTGAATCCAAATAAAACTCTTGCCATAAAGATATTTTGAAAGGGAGGGTTCTTTTGAAGAAAAATTTAAATCACCTCCCTCAAGTCAAATATTTTTTTTTGAAAAATCCAAATAAAATTTTGGGTGTCACATTACTACCCCTCCCTCGTCAGCTGCACGCCCGGCAGAAGATGCACCCTCGGCCACACGTTGGTTCACGAGCGGGTCTGTATTGGTACTGTAATAACAGGAGTTAGTGGTCACTTTACTTAAATTTAATTAGCTTTAATAGAAATTTATACTTAAAACAAGCAATGCATTCTCTCGTTCTATCAGTGCCACAGGATCAACATGCACAACAATTAGAATTATTATTCTCAGGACGCACACGATCAACACATTTGTCACACTTTCACAAAGGTAATACTACCAAGTTTGAACTGTTTGTTATGGTTGTTATCCTCTACATCATCATGCCGTGTTTCCCATCTTGCAAGATTCAGAACCAACAAATAAGATCCAAATAATAAATACAACAAAGATGCCTACACATCTCATTGATTCCCAGCTTGCAAGATTCAGAACCAACAAATAAGATCCAAATAATAAGTACAACAAAGATGCCTACACATCTCATTGATTCCCAGTTTGCAAGATTCAGAACCAACAAATAAGATTCAAATAATAAGTACAACAAAGATGCCTACACATCTCACTGATTCCCAGCTTGCAAGATTCAGAACCAACCCATTAGAGCCTTTTGATAAAGTGAATATCGGGATTAAATCCATCTTGGCTAGCCATGTCATACAATCGAAGAACTTGGCGGATGCTCTTTACCGTCACAACATCTGTAGTTGAGTATTCCTGTTTGCACAGCATGTTTGCACAACACAAACAAGGAGACAGGAGAGCATGATTTCGCTTTAATAGCGGCCTCCTTGAACTCAACCTCCAGCTCTACTTGGATGAGGTCTGCCTGGAGTTCCATGATCCAATTCATGCGCCTTTTTCTGCAGTTCACCTGAAATGAAGCAAAGATTGCGTCATTCAGCTAGCAAGAAGTACTTGCTCTTGTGAGCTGGTAGGTTCTTCTTTAGTAGTTGCACTAAAATTGAGGAACATTAAGGTTGGCTGTCCGGCTCATGTAAGGTGCAACTATAATTTTCTTATCCTTTTGTGCAGTTCCACTAAAATAAAGTGCCATTGTGGTGACAGTGACGGCTCCATCTTGCAAAGGCTAATAAAATGTTGCACGAGATTACCAGCAGAACTTGACAGAGATTTTGGAAACTCCAATCACCATTTTGTGCAGTTCCACCAAAATTGAGAGATGTTGCCCACGTGACATTTTAGTTGAACTGCACAAGACACTCATTCCAAAGAAAGTGTTTTGTCAGTTCACCAAAAGGTCACAATAGCAACAAGGTGAAATGGATATCCCTATCTGCACAAAAAGATAGAAAGTAAACAGTTGCTGGTCAATAAGAATATACGAAACATATACAAAATGAAAAGAAACATCTTAATTATGTTCATGGCAATCACGCAAGGACAGTAGAAATTTTAAAACGTCAGCAATGCTTCATGTTACCAGAAGCATTACGATCCACAATGAGATTCCTCAAATATGGGATTACTTTAATGGTGGCATTGCTTGTTTACCAGACACAGTAAATCAACAGCAGCTAAAGAGTTGGTTTAAGGGCATGGGACCGTGGGGACACCAGGACACTCAGCAGCATAAAGGAGCAACTTACTTATCATACTGGGGAAAATAGCAGGAGTGCCATTTGTAACACAGTTTAATTGCATCTTATCACCGGAGGCATTAGATTAACAATAACACCGGTTAGACATGTCCCTAAGGTACCAGTGTGATCGCTTCACTTTACATCCGCCCTTACATTAAAAACATCAAAAGGTTGGTATAAGGACATGCGACAGTGGACGCATCAGCACAATGTACCTACAAGGAGGCATAAAGTGGTGATGCCGAGTTTGTTCATGCTATGTGAGGGAAGCAAACCTAATCCTGGAGACCTTGTACTATGTGAGGGCAGGAAATCTAATCCTGGAGACCTTTTACTATGTGAGGGCAGCAAATCTAATCCTAGAGACCTTTTACTATGTGAGGGCAGCAAATATAATCCTGGAGAACTTTTACTATGTGAGGGCAGCAAATCTAATCCTGAGACCTTTTACTATGTGAGGGCAGCAAATCTAATCCTGAGACCTTTTACTATGTGAGGGCAGCAAATCTAATCCTGGAGACCTTTTACTATGTGATGGCAGCAAATCTAATCCTGGACATACTCTGTTGACTTGTCCACCAACCGCCACTTTCTATCCTTTTTTCAACCAATAATAGATCTGTTCCTTATCCAGTTTGTACTGCGTTTTCCCATTATTTCCCTTTTCAACCAAGAGACCGGTTGGGTATCCGGTCTCTACTACTTTCACCATATTATTTCCTCTTTGAATCAAGTCCTAGATTCATGCTACAACTTTCCCCCTTTCTTCGTTGTTTGAACAAAGCCCTAGATTCGAATGCATGCAGTGTTGGGGAACGTAGCAGAAATTCAAAATTTTCTACGCATCACCAAGATCAATCTATGGAGTAATCTAGCAACGAGGGGAAGGGGAGTGCATCTACATACCCTTGTAGATCGCGATGCGGAAGCGTTGCAAGAACGCGGATGAAGGAGTCGTACTCGTAGCGATTCAGATCGCGGTTGATTCCGATCTAAGCACCGAAGAACGGTGCCTCCGCGTTCAACACACGTGCAGCCCGGTGACGTCTCCCACGCCTTGATCCAGTAAGGAGAGAGGGAGAGGTTGGGGAAGACTCCATCCAGCAGCAGCACGACGGCGTGGTGGTGATGGAGGAGCGTGGCAATCCCGCAGGGCTTCGCCAAGCACCGCGGGAGAGGAGGAGGAGGGAGAGGGGTAGGGCTGCGCCAAAAGAGAGACGTTCTCGTGTCTTGGGCAGCCCCAAACCTCAACTATATATAGGGGGGGAGGGGGCTGCGCCCGCTCTAGGGTTCCCACCCCAAGGGGTGGCGGCCATCCCTAGATCCCATCTGGACCTAGGGTTTGCCCCCTCCCACTCTCCCATGCGCCTTGGGCCTTGGTGGGGGGGCGCACCAGCCCACCTGGGGCTGGTCCCCTCCCACACTTAGCCCACGCAGCCTTCTGGGGCTGGTGGCCCCACTTGGTGGACCCCTGGGACCCTCCCGGTGGTCCCGGTACATTACCGATAACACCCGAAACTTTGCCGGTGACCAAAACAGGACTTCCCATATATAAATATTTACCTCTGGACCATTCCGAAACTCCTCGTGACGTCCGGGATCTCATCCGGGACTCCGAACAACATTCGGTAACCACGTACATACTTTCCCTATATCCCTAGCATCATTGAACCTTAAGTGTGTAGACCCTACGGGTTCGGGAACCATGCAGACATGACCGAGATGTTCTCCGGTCAATAACCAACAGCGGGATCTGGATACCCATGTTGGCTCCCACATGTTCCACGATGATCTCATCGGATGAACCATGATGTCGGGGATTCAATCAATCCCGTATACGATTCCCTTTGTCTTTCGATATGTTACTTGCCCGAGATTTGATCGTCGGTATCCCTATACCTTGTTCAATCTCGTTACCGGCAAGTCTCTTTACTCGTTCCGTAACTCACATCATCCCGTGATCAACTCCTTGGTCACATTGTGCACATTATGATGATGTCCTACCGAGTGGGCCCAGAGATACCTCTCCGTTTACACAGAGTGACAAATCCCAGTCTCGATTCGTGCCAACCCAACAGACACTTTCGGAGATACCTATAGTGCACCTTCATAGCCACCCAGTTACGTTGTGACGTTTGGTACACCCAAAGCATTCCTATGGTATCCAGGAGTTGCACAATCTCATGGTCTAAGGAACTGATACTTGACATTAGAAAAGCTCTGAGCAAACGAACTACACGATCTTGTGCTAGGCTTAGGATTGGGTCTTGTCCATCACATCATTCTCCTAATGATGTGATCCCGTTATCAACGACATCCAATGTCCATGGTCAGGAAACCGTAACCATCTATTGATCAACGAGCTAGTCAACTAGAGGCTTACTAGGGACATGGTGTTGTCTATGTATCCACACATGTATCTGAGTTTCCTATCAATACAATTTTAGCATGGATAATAAACGATTATCATGAACAAGGAAATATAATAATAACCAATTTATTATTGCCTCTAGGGCATATTTCCAACAGTCTCCCACTTGCACTAGAGTCAATAATGTAGTTCACATCACCATGTGATTAACACTCACAGGTCACATCACCAAGTGACTAACATCCAAAGAGTTTACTAGAGTCAACAATCTAGTTCACATCACTATGTGATTAACACTCAATGAGTTCTGGTTTGATCATGTTATGCTTGTGAGAGAGGTTGTAGTCAACGGGTCTGAACCTTTCAGATCCGTGTGTGCTTTACGAATATCTATGTCATCTTGTGGATGCTACCACGCGCTACTTGGAGCCATTTCAAATAACTGCTCTACTATATGAATCCGGTTTACTACTCAGAGTCATCCGGATTAGTGTCAAAGTTCGCATCAACGTAACCCTTTACGAAGAACTCCTTTTCACCTCCATAATCGAGAAAATTCCTTAGTCCACTAGATACTAAGGATAAGTTCGACCGTTGTCATGTGATCCATTCCCGGATCACTATTGTACCTCTTGACCAACTCATGGCAAGGCACACTTCATGTGCGGTACACAGCATAGCATACTGTAGAGCCTACGTCTAAAGCATAGGGGACGACCTTCGTCCTTTCTCTCTCTTCTGCTATGGTCAGGTCTTGAGTCTTAGTCAATACTCACACCTTGTAACACAGCCAAGAACTCCTTCTTTGCTGATCTATTTTGAACTCTTTCAAAATCATGTCAAGGTGTGCGTTCTTTGAATGTATCATCAGGCGTCTTGATCTATCTCTATAGATCTTGATGCCCAATATGTAAGTAGCTTTATCCAGGTCTTCCTTTGAAAAACTCCTTTCAAACAACCCTTTATGCTTTCCAGAAATTTTACATCATTTCGGATCAACAATATGTCATTCACATATACTTATCAGAAATGTTGTAGCGCTCCCACTCACTTTATTGTAAATACAAGTTTCTAACAAACTTTGTATAAACCCAAAAACTTTGATCACTCCATCAAAGCGCATATTCTGACTCCGAGATGCTTGCTCTAGTCCATGGAAGGATCGCTGGAGCTAGCATACCTTTTAGCATCCTTAGGATCGACAAAACATTTCTGATTGTATCACATACAACCTTTCCTTACGAAAACTGGTAAGGAAACTTGTTTTTGACATCCATCTGCCAGATTTCATAAATGCAGCTAATGCTAACATGATTCCGACGGACTTAAGCATCGCTATGGATGAGAAAATCTCATCGTAGTCAACTCCTTGAACTTGTGAAAATACTCTTTGCCACAAGTCGAGCTTCATAGACGGCAACATTACCGTCCATGTCCGTCTTCTTCTTAAAGATCCATTTATCTCAATGGCTTGCCGATCATCGGGCAAGTTCACCAAAGTCCATGCTTTGTTCTGATACATGGATCCTATCTCGGGTTTCATGGCTTCTAAACATTTGTCGGAATATGGGCCCACCATCGCTTCTCCATAGCTCGTAGGTTCAGTATTGTCCAACAACATGATATCTCAGACAGGATCACGTACCACTCTGAAGTAGCACGCATCCTCGTCGTCCTATGAGGTTTTGTGGTGACTTGATCCGAAGTTTCATGATCACTATCATAAGCTTCCACTTCAATTGGTGTAGGTGCCACAGGAACAACTTCCTGTGCCCTGCTACACACTAGTTGAAGTGACGGTTCAATAACCTTATCAAGTCTCCACCATCCTCCCACTCAATTCTTTCGAGAGAAACTTTTCCTCGAGAAAGGACTCGTTTCTAGAAGACAATTACTTTTGCTTCCAGATCTGAAATAGGAGGTATACCCAACTGTTTTGGGTATTCTTATGAAGATGCATTTATCCGCTTTGGGTTCGAGCTTATCAGCCTGAAACTTTTTCACATAAGCATCGCAGCCCCAAACTTTTAAGAAACGACAACTTAGGTTTCTCTAAACGGTGTCGTCTCAACGGAATGGCGTGGTGCCCCTTTTAAAGTGAATGCGGTTGTCTCTAATGCCTAACCCATAAACGATAGTGGTAATTCGATAAGAGACATCATGGTGTGCACCATATCCAATAGGGTGCAGTTATGATGTTCGGACACACCATCACACTATGGTGTTCCAGGCGGTATTAATTGTGAAACACTTTCCACAATGTCTTAATTGTGTGCCAAACTCGTAACTCAGATATCTCTCTATGATCATATCATAGACATTTTATCCTCTTGTCACGACGATCTTCAACTTCACTCTGAAATTACTTGAACCTTTCAATAATTCAGACTTGTGTTTCATCAAGTGCACTCAGCATCTACTCAAATCATCTGTGAAGTAAGAACATAATGATATCCACTGCATGCCTCAGCACTCATTGGACTGCACACATCAAAATGTATTACTTCCAACAAGTTGCTCTCTTGTTCTATCTTACTGAAAACGAGGCCTTTCAGTCATCTTGCCCATGTGGTATGATTTGCATGTCTCAAGTGATTCAAAATCAAGTGAGTCCAAACGATCCATCTGCATGGAGTTTCTTCATGCATATATACCAATAGACATGGTTCGCATGTCTCAATCTTTTTCAAAAAACGAGTGAGTCTAAAGATCCATCTACATGGAGCTTCTTCATGCGTTCTATACCAATATGACTCAAGTGGCAGTGTCACAAGTATGTGGTACTATCATTACTATCTTATATCTTTTGGCATGAACATGTGTATCACTACGATCGAGATTCATTTTAGGTGCAAGACCATTGAAGGTATTATTCAAATAAACAGAGTAACCATTATTCTCCTTAAATGAATAACCGTATTGCGATAAACATAATCCAATCATGTTCAACGCAAACACCAAATCTCGATAGTAGAGGGAGCATGCGATGCTTGATCACATCAACCTTGGAAACACTTCCAACGCACATCGTCATCTCACCTTTATCCAGTCTCCATTTATTCCGCAGCTTTTATTTCGAGTTACTAACAATTAGCAACCGAACCGGTATCTAATACCCTGGTGCTGCTAGGAGTACTAGTAAAGTACACATTCATATAACGTATATCCAATATACTTCTGTCGACCTTGCCTGCCTTCTCACCTACCAAGTATCTAGGGTAGTACTGCTTCAGTGACCGTTCCCCTCATTACAGAAGCACTTAGTCTCGGGTTTGGGTTCAACCTTGGGATTCTTCACTAGAGCAGCAAATGACTTGCTGTTTCATGAAGTATCCCTTTTGCCCTTGCCCTTCTTAAACTAGTGGTTTTACTAACCATCAACAATTGATGCTCCTTTTTGATTTCTACTTTCGCGGTGTCAAACATCGCGAATAGCTCAAGGATCATCATACTATCCCTGATATGTTATAGTTCATCACGAAGCTCTAATAGCTTGGTGGCAGTGACTATGGAGAACCATCACTATCTCATCTGGGAGATTAACTCCCACTCGATTCAAGCGATTGTGGTACTCAGACAATCTGAGCACATGCTCAACGATTGAGCTTTTCTCCCTTAGTTTGCAGGTTTAAGAAACTTGTCAGAGGTCTCATACCTCTTGACGTGGGCACTAGTCTGAAATCCCAATTTCAGTCTTCGGAACATCTCATATGTTCTGCGACATTTCAAAACCGTCTTTGGTGCCACAATTCTAAACCGTTAGCAATACGCATTGAACTATTACGTAATCATCAAAACGTGTATGTCAGATGTTTCGTAACATCTACAGATGACGCTCGAGGTTCAGCACACCGAGCGGTGCATTAAGGACATAAGCCTTCTGTGCAGCAATGAGGACAATCCTCAGTTCACGGACCCAGTCCGCATAATTGCTACTACCAACTTTCAACTAAATTTTCTCTAGGAACATATCTTAAACAGTAGAACTAAAGCGCAAACTATGACTCAAGTTGCAAAGACCTTTTGACTATGTTCATGATAATTGAGTTCATCTGATTAATGAACTCCCACTCAGACAGACATCCCTCTAGTCATCTAAGTGATACATGATCCGAGTCAAACTAGGCCGTGTCCGATCATCACGTGAGACGGACTAGTCATCATCGGTGAACATCTCCATGTTGATTGTATCTTCTATACGACTCATGCTCGACCTTTCGGTCTCTTGTGTTCCGAGGCCATGTCTGTACATGCTAGGCTCGTCAAGTCAACCTAAGTGTTTTGCACGTGTTCCGAGGCCATGTCTGTACATGCTAGGCTCGTCAACACCCGTTGTATTCAAACGTTAGAATCTATCACACCCGATCATCACGTGGTGCTTCGAAACAACGAACCTTCGCAACGGTGCACAGTTAGGGGGAACACGTCTCTTGAAATTTTAGTGAGGGATCATCTTATTTATGCTACCGCTGTTCTAAGCAAATAAGATGCATAACATGATAAACATCACATGCAATCAAATAGTGACATGATATGGCCAATATCATTTTGCTCCTTTGATCTCCATCTTCGGGGCACCATGATCATCTTTGTCACCGGCCATGACACCATGATCTCCATCATTGTGTCTTCATGAAGTTGTCACGCCAACGATTACTTCTACTTCTATGGCTAACGCGCTTAGCAATAAAGTAAAGTAGTTTACATGGCATTATTCAATGACACGCAGGTCATACAAAAAATAAAGACAACTCCTATGGCTCTTGCTGGTTGTCATACTCATCGACATGCAAGTCGTGATTCCTATTACAAGAATATGATCAATCTCATACATCACATATATCATTCATCACATCTTCTGGCCATATCACATCACATAGCACATGCTGCAAAAACAAGTTAGACGTCCTCTAATTGTTGTTGCAAGTTTTTACGTGGCTTGTATAGGTTTCTAGCAAGAACGTTTCTTACCTACGTAAAACCACAACGTGATATGCCAATTTCTATTTACCCTTCATAAGGACCCTTTTCATCGAATCCGTTCCGACTAAAGTGGGAGAGACAGACACCCGCTAGCCACCTTATGCAACTAGTGCATGTCAGTCGGTGGAACCTGTCTCACGTAAGCGTACGTGTAAGGTCGGTCCGAGCCGCTTCATCCCACAATGCCGCCGAAACAAGATATAACTAGTAGCGGCAAGTAAATTGAAAAAATCAACGCCCACAACTAGTTTGTGTTCTAATCGTGCATAGAAACTACGCATAGACCTAGCTCTGATACCACTGTTGGGGAACGTAGCAGAAATTCAAAATTTTCTACGCATCACCAAGATCAATCTATGGAGTAATCTAGCAACGAGGGGAAGGGGAGTGCATCTACATACCCTTTTAGATCGCGATGCGGAAGCGTTGCAAGAACGCGGATGAAGGAGTCGTACTCGTAGCGATTCAGATCGCGGTTGATTCCGATCTAAGCACCGAAGAACGGTGCCTCCGCGTTCAACACACGTGCAGCCCGGTGACGTCTCCCACGCCTTGATCCAGCAAGGAGAGAGGGAGAGGTTGGGGAAGACTCCATCCAGCAGCAGCACGACGGCGTGGTGGTGATGGAGTAGCGTGGCAATCCCGTAGGGCTTCGCCAAGCACCGCGGGAGAGGAGGAGGAGGGAGAGGGGTAGGGCTGCGCCAAGAGAGACCGGAAAACTCATATGTTGGGCAGCCCTAACCTCAACTATATATAGGGGAGAGGGAGGGCTGCGCCCCCACTTAGGGTTCCCTCCCTAGGGGTGGCGGCAGCCCAATCCCATCTGGGGTGGCGGCCAAGTGGGGGGAGAGGGAGGCGCACCAGGCATGGGCCTTTAGGGCCCATCTGCGCCTAGGGTTTGCCCCCTCTCTCTCTAGCGCATGGGCCTTGGTGGGGAGGCGCCCCAGCCCACCTAGGGCTGGTCCCCTTCTCACACTTGCCCATGTATGCTCCGGGGCCGTGGCCCCTCCCGGTGGACCCCCGGACCCTCCGGTGGTCCCGGTACACTACCGTGAATGCCCCGAAACTTCCGGTGGCCAAAACCATACTTCCTATATATAATCTTTACCTCCGGACCATTCCGGAACTCCTCGTGACGTCCGGGATCTCATCCGGGACCCGAACAACATTCGGTAACCACGTACATACTTTCCCTATATCCCTAGCGTCATCGAACCTTAAGTGTGTAGACCCTACGGGTTCGGGAACCATGCAGACATGACAGAGACGTTCTCCGGTCAATAACCAACAGCGGGATCTGGATACCCATGTTGGCTCCCACATGTTCCACGATGATCTCATCGGATGAACCACGATGTCGGGGATTCAATCAATCCCGTATACAATTCCCTTTGTCTATCGATATGTTACTTGCCCGAGATTCGATCGTCGGTATCCCTATACCTTGTTCAATCTCGTTACCGGCAAGTCTCTTTACTCATTCCGTAACTCACATCATCCCGTGATCAACTCCTTGGTCACATTGTGCACATTATGATGATGTCCTACCGAGTGGGCCCAGAGATACCTCTCCGTTTACACGGAGTGACAAATCCCAATCTCGATTCGTGCCAACCCAACAGACACTTTCGGAGATACCTGTAGTGCTCCTTTATAGCCACCCAGTTACGTTGTGACGTTTGGTACACCCAAAAGCATTCCTACGGTTACAACGGGAGTTCGCACCGATCTCCACTGGTCTAAGGAAACTAGATACCTTGACATTCGGAAAAGGCATCCGAGCAAACAACTACACGATCTTTGTAGTAATGCTTGCTTAGGAATTGGAGTCTTGTCCATACATCAGTATTCTCCTAATGATGTGATCCCGTTATCAATGACAATCCATGTCCATAGTCTGGGCAGGAAACCTATGACCTATCTATTGAGCAACAATGCTAGCACTAGAGAGCTTACTAGGACTATGTGGGAGCTTGTTAGGTAGTTGCCAGCACATGTATCTGAGTTCTATGTAATAGATTCTACATGGAACATGTAACGATTATCGATCTGACAAGTACAATAAGATGAATATTTTACCTAGACAATTATATGCTAACTAAGCAAATTTCGAAAAAAATCATGAAGTAGCTTTACCTTAATAATACTAAAAATTTAGGTTGGCTTTGGGAAGAGGGCTGATTTGGGAGTAGAGAAAAGATGCACATGCAGACACGTGGGGAGTGGGAGTAGAGCAAGGCCGCTTTCGAAGAACTTATACCTGAGGGTCGCCGGGATGTCGGCGGCGGCAGGTCGGATCTGCGGACAATACGGCAGGGAGGAAGAAGGGTCGGAGGACCTCCCGAGCCGGCGCTGTGTCGGAGAGAACGGCACGGGCAGAGGATCGGGCCCCTCTGGCAGCTGTGGGTTTCCTCCCTCGGCGGCGATGACCGCGTGAACGATGCACCTTTTAGTCCTCTACACACACCGGCCGAAGGGATCCGGCCGGATCTGTGACCAGCGGTGAGCAGAGAGGAAATGTCGCTACCGCTGTCTTGTTTATATCTGGAGAGGATGAGAGAATGAAGAGAGCAACCCTAGTAAAGCAAGCGCTCAGGCCCCTGCGTCCATATATAGTGGAGTGATTATCTTTTTTCTCTCCACAACAAGTGTTTCAATTTGTGTACGTGGCATTAAAGAAAAGAAACTCTCTATTGAAGGTGACTACTGTACGACTCCTACTTACTACTAGTAGTACTACAGTATTGTTCACTTGTGCTCCCCGCCCCTCCATTCATTGAACAACCCCACGGGTGAATAAACATACAGTAAGTACTGTATTTATATAGAACAAACAAGCTCGAACTATTTTCGCATAGTTAAAAGTTGAGGGTGGGGCTTTTCCCGGGCAGTACGCGCGGCAGTTTTTGGGTAGGCGGTTTGACAGAGAGGCGAGGAGGGTGAGCGAGTGGGGTTGTGCGATTTGACGGCGCGTTACTGCTGGAAAGACTTGTGATATGAGCACTCACTATAGTCATGAATTACTGGCGCTCCGACCGGGGTGATGCCCCCTTCCGTTCCGCACTCTAATCTGGTGCATGACACGTCGACCCGGATGCTGGCTCTCCCACATGTCGGAGTAGTAAGAAGGAGCAAAGAATGATGCGGTATATACTAGTACTATACTACTCCCTCCGTTCCTAAATATAAGTCTTTGGAGAGATTTCACTATGGACCACATACGGAGAAAAATGAGTGAATCTACACATAAAATGCATCTATATACATCCGTATGTGGTCCACAGTGAAATATCTACGAAGACTTATATTTAGGAACGGAGGGAGTACTACTCAGGTCGGAGGAGTGCGAACCACGGTAGCCCAGTGAACCAGCAGTGCAAACCACGGTAGCCCAGTGAACCAGCAGTAGAAAACAATGTGGTGATATGGCCATAAAAAACAATGTGCTACGGTCCACACTGTAGCATGTACAGTAACACACCTCTTTGTTTGGATCCCTGAGTTAGAGCTAGTTTGGGTTGAAATAGCCTCAAATTATCGAAACAAGAGGGGTTAGTTTGAGCTAGTTTGCTCTAACCCAGCTAAAAAAACTAGCCCGGTGGAGAGGTTCTAATTGGGTTAGTTATCCTCGGGCCCACTAAAAGAGAACTAAAAAAATCTCACCTGCCCGCACCAGATCGCTCCCCCCTCTCACACGACTCCTCTCTGTTCCCCATAGGGCCGCTCGCCCTCTCTCTCCTCCGGCCGCCCTCTCCTTCCGGCCTCCGCCGCCCTACTCCGGCCACCCTCTCCCTCCGGCCTTCGAAGGTCGCCCTGCCCCCCCTTCACCAGTCGTTTTTCTCCCTCTGTCGTGTGCGGCGGCGGCGCATCTACCAGGGAGGTCTCGAGAGGGGTGAGTTTGTTCGTTCCTTCTCTATCTCACGGCCATATCATTGATCTTGCTTGCTCTAGCGCTAATTCTGATTTGGAAAAGTAGATCCTGATCAAACTTGGTATAGATTTGTGGTGCACGCATGGAATTGTTTGATGCTACTTGAGGAGGTAATAAATCTTTCTAGAGGCCCAAAGATTCAGGTCACCTTTCTAGGTATTTCAATTTCAGGCTTGCATTATTTCTAGAGGCCCAAAGATCCAGTTCACCTTTCTAGGTATTTCAGTTTCAGGCTTGCATTATTTCTAGAGGCCCAAAGATTCAGTTCACCTTTCTAGGTATTTCACTTTCAGGCTTGCATTATTTCTAGAGGCCAAAGATTCAGTTCACCATTCTAGGTATTTCAGTTTCAGGCTTGCATTATTTCTAGAGGCCCAAAGATTCAGTTCACCTTTCTAGGTATTTTAGTTACAGGCTTGCATTATTTCTAGAGGCCCAAAGATTAAGTTCCCAGTCGGCGGCAAGCGGCCCTGCTACCCATGCCGGTGTCGACCTCAACTCGCAAGGGCCGGCGTCGGAGGGGTTCCCTGGGCTTGGGCTCTACAGAGCCTTCCTCCAGAGCGACGATGGCGAGCTCCTCCCTCGGTGCATGAGGGGCTCCGGGCTCCCTCCCTATCATGAATGACTTCCGTGATGAGTTAGCTCATTCTTTGTTTCATGAAGTGTTTTTTATTTTGTGAAGCTTGATTGACGACTTGTATGTTTAAGTGGGATATCTCATTTGTATGGACAAAGTAAAAATTATCATGTTTTGCATGCTTGATTTGTATAGATGGTTCGTTTATGTCAATTGTGAGCGGGAGGAGGCCACAGAAGAGCCGGCCACACCAAGAGGGTGCTTGGATCCAAGGGACTTATTTTAGTCTGACTAAAAATAGTCTCTTTAAGAGGCTAAAGTTCCAAGCACCCCTGACTAAAGAGGGGCTAAAACTAGTCTTGAGACTAAAAATTTTTAGTCAGGGGTACCCCTACTAAAATGTGGATTAGTCCTCTCTCTCCTCATTTAACTCCTCTCCTTTAACACAGGCGAGTTCTGGATTGGAGGGTTTGGAGGATAATAAATGCTCATTAACTTGATTTTAGTCTCTTTAGTATTTGGATCCAAGCATGGGTGAGGCTAGCAAGTTTTAGTCCCACTACTTTTAGTCATGGAACTAAAACGTATCCAAGCACCCTCCAAATCCGGCAGGAAATAGGGTCCAAAGTAGTCAAATGATTGAGATAGAGCATTTATTGTCAATCTAACCCTGCCATCCATACACCTCTTTGGTTTAGAGTTAGTTCAGGGTTAGAATCTAACTCTAACCTCTAACTGAGTTAGAGTTCTCCTCGTCTCGGTTCATCGCCATCATACTTTCCCCATTCCTGTGTTTTCAGTATCCTGCGAATCAAAGAGGCCCTTTTTTGCGGGAAAAATCAAAGAGGCCCTTAGACTGGTTTCGGTCCGGTCATTTTTTATAAACGTGTTATGTCCAAAATTTAATGAACGTGCTCCGGTTTCCATGAAAATAATCCGGTTTCATGTAGTAATTCATTCATTTATTTATTCTTCTGCGGGGGGTTTGCATGTAATTCGTGAGGTCTGAAATGTAAAGTACCCCGGCATATGCTCCGAGTCGTGCATGCACTACGACCCAGATGCTCTATGTCCCACATGTCGGCGAATGGGAGCACGTGGAAATAGCCTAGGAGTACATATAGGAGGATAAATGCGTGAAATAATATGTACTGTGAAGCGTAGCCGCGGTTCGAAAAGGAGACCTAAAGTGATGACAGCTATAGGTCGCACGCACCCAACTAGTGGTACTAGACATACGACTAATTTTTCCCTCAAAAAAAAGAGGCACGAGTGCTCAGTACTCCTATTCTATAAACACGAGTCCCATCTGACAACAGCGTCCGTGCTACAGCTAGCTCTCCTCCCTCGTTTCTCTCTTCTAATTCTAAACTCGGCCGACGCCCGGTGGGCGGGGTGGGTTTGCTCAACTGCGGCCCCACCTCACAGTGAAAACATTACGACTGGAATAAAAATGCCATATACTCCCTCCGTTCATAAATATAAGCCTTTTTAGATACTATTTCAAATGGAATACAGCATACAGATGTATGTAGACATAGTTTAGAGTGTAGATTCACTCATTTTGCTCCGTATGTAGTAGTCACTTGCTGGAATCTTTAGAAAGACTTATATTTGGGAACGGAGGGAGTACTATACTAATAAAACATTAAGGCCACGAGGCGATGCAGTGCTGGTTACAGGAGGCAAGAAGAGATGCATCCATCGACGACGTCCACCTCCTCGACTCAGGGCGCCGGCCCACCGAACGGCGCCTAAGTAGCAGCGGCTTTCGTGGCCAGGTCGACGTGCTTCTGAACAATGGCGTCCAAAGATTCCAGCCGCTGGAAGAAGGCCAACGTCTTTCTGTCCTCGCTTGCCTTGTAGTGGCCTATGTAGACGATTTCCTCGTAGACGTGGATGTGCAGGTCGACGGTTTCTTGCATGGCGAGGCGCTGCGCGGCGAGCGCGGCCTCGAGGTGCACATTCTTCGTCGCGACCTCCGGCACCTGCAGGGCCACCAGGGCTTGAAAGAGTTCGTCACCATGGAGGCCGATGAGGGTGGCAGGCAATGAGGAGCCTGGGCGCGCGGGCTAGAGCAGTACGGCAAGGTCGTCCGCGCGCTTCTTGACGGCGGTGAACTTGCGGATGGAGTTGACCATCATGTCGTCCATGCGAGAGGCGGAAGCCGGCGTCGGCGAGGGCTACGATGCCTGCGGTCGCCAGCACCGTCTGGAAACGCTGCGCGGTGCGGGGCCGCAGGCCGGCGCCTTGGATGATTTGGCACAGCCGACTGCCGCTCGCGTCCATCGCCTCCATAGGTGCTTGTGGCTTCTGGTCACTTGGTCTTGGATTGGAGTGAGCAGTGTTGCGCAGAGACTTGGGAGTAGATGGATTGGAGTGGTGGGGCGCCTTTATTATATGAGAGTCCAAACTCTGTTGCATTCACATCGTGCTGGCTCTATTCTGCTTCTCCAATTAATTCCCTCTGCATGTAATTGAGGATGCATCATTGACCGTTCAATGTCTCGGGAACCGCTACCCTCTCCCTCCTTGGCATTCAAGCACCTATGGACCCGTCGACGACGAGGTGCCTATGGTGACTTCGTAAATTTCAAGATGATAGTGCCGTGCGTGTGTGCATTCATAGGGGTGAGTGTATGCGCGTGTATATGAGCGCTTGCGTCTGTACTGTGTAAAAAAACGTAAATGCGTGTCAAAAAGAGACTAGTCAGTATACTCAATATTGTGCACCTCGGAGAGGAAAACGATAGAACTAGTACGTATTTATTTACGGTGCAGATTCACTCATTTTGCTCCATATGTACTCCGTCTCGGTGTAGTCTAGTCACTTGTTGAAATCTCTAGAAGGGCAAATACTCCTTTCTGGTTTACAGGGCTATACTAGCAAGTAGTTGTACGTACTAGTACAATAGTGGGCTCACATAGCAATTTTGTCTCATGCAAGAGCCTGGCTATATGCGTGCTCCAATGTTCGCAACTGCAACGTTCGGTTTGCGCTTGGCTCTTCGCCTCTTCGAGAAGACGAACAATGATGTTACTACTACTGCTTCTACAGTGTCGAATCCACTGCTGCATGTCCGTCCACCGCGAGCGGGACGGATAGCTTGTTGTAGAAGTACTACTCCCTCCATTCCCTTATACAAGGCCACAAACTCAGATTACAGGTACCAAGGTAAAATTTAATAACCGCTTTGTAATCCAACTTTTCTTCTTGTTAACCGGGATCATTAATGCGCCCACATGCATGCAAGGAAGGAATGAGAAGAAAGTAGCATAGTGTCATTATGACTACATGCATGCAAGTGTTAGACAAGTTGCTACTACGAGAAAACATCATTAACTTTTACCTCGATTGCTGTTAGTGGCCTTGTATAGATGTAAAATGTATTTTTCATAGTGGCCTTGTATAAGGGAATGGAGGGAGTACTAAGCAAAAGCCTGTCCTCGTTTGCGAGCAACCGCGCGCATGGGTGAGGGAGAAGGCGTGTAGTAAAATCAAGCTTCTCCTCGTTGTACGAGTTGACGCGACACATCATAGCACTGGCCCCACATGCTTGCCTCTAAACTTGGCTGAAAGACCCGCAGTGTACAATATATTTGCTGCAACCTCTAACATTTACCCACCACAAATTAAAATATATGTGGCCGTATGCATCGTTCTGATGCAGAGGCCGGGGAGTCCCCCCTTTTCGAAAAAAAACAAATTAAAATATATATTCCTGTCTTGACCAGATGAGCGTGCAAACTACAATCACCAGGGTGTCAGGTAGGGCCAGAAGACTATTTTAATTTTTTTTAAACTTCGAGACGGCCACATAGCATGGAGCCGACCCCAACGATTTTAAGCTTACAGGCACGGTACACGCTATCCTAGACTACTCTACACATGAAACTGCCACACGAGCGTCCGGGCTGCGCTTGGCTCTTCGCCTCTTCGGGAAGTCGAACAATGATGGAGTACTACTGCACTGGAGGAGTACTACAGTACGCTTCTGGCCATCTGACACCGATTGAACTGCTGCATGTCCACCGCGTGCGGGAGGGAGAGCGTGTAGCGAAAGCTTCTCCTAGTCTTGCCAGCCACCACGCTCATGGGCGAGGGAGGGACGCTCCTGCCTTTGCGTGTATGACAGGTGGGCCCGACAGGTGTGTGGCCAACCTGTCATACAGCCAAAGGCAGGTGCAGTTAAGTCCGCGAGGGAGAGGATAATCAAACTTCTCGTTGATGTACGAGTTGACGCGACACATCAAAGCACTGCACTCGATATATTTCAATAATTTGCGTTTACCGATGCATTAATTACAACGCATGCATGCATGCCGTGACTCTCCTTTTGATACTTGCATGTGTTGATTTAATGCACCTTGAAGTAGTATAAAATATGTGACGGTAAAGCTTTGTAATACCCCGGCCCAAGTCGAGAGATGGTTGTGCACGAGGAGGGCGAGATCATGCAGACCGAACAGGACCCGACGATGGAGCTCTCTAAGGTCTCGATGGACCTCACCGTGCTCCACTGCCCCTTGTGCCTCCGCCCCTTGACGCCTCCAGTGTATGAGGTTCGAATACACCTCGTCCGTTCGGCTGATTGAGCAAGGTGCAGGTTTCTTGATTGATGTGCTGTTCGATTGATTTCTGCAGTGCAAGGGAGGGCACCTGGCCTGCGCGGACTGCCGCGTCGAGCGCCCCGGGAACCAGCGGCAGTGCCAGAAGTGCGAGCGCGGCGGTGGCTTCGACGTGCGGAACACGGCGGTGGACTCCGTCCTTTCGTCGGTGAGGGTGGAGTGCCCGCACGAAGGCTGTGGGCTCTACGTCACTTACCACAAGCTCGCCGATCACCAGAGCGTGTGTCCGCTCGCGCCCTGCAAATGCCCCGTGCCCGTCTGCGGCTACGAAGGCCCGCCGCCGGCGCTCTACCACCACATCAGCACCGCGCATCCCATGCCCGTGCACAGGATCCAGTACGGCAAGGTGCTCCAGCTGCAAGTGCCACTGTCGGAGCCACGGCTCTTGCTGTTCGCGGAGGAGGACCGCCGCGCGTTTTTCTTGGTCGGCGGCGTGCTCGACATCGGCGCGCCTATCGCCGTGTCGGTCGTCTGCATCAGAGCGGGGGCGTCCCCACTGCCGCACTACGTGGCCAAGCTGTGGGCGAACGGCCCGCCGGGGGAGCCCAAAGGCACGACCGACGCCGTCAAGGTGGAAATGGAGGTGACAAGCAGCAAGGATCCCGGCGATGTCGACGTGCAGGAGCTGACCTTCTTGACAGTTCCGCCCAAGCTGCTGGCCGGGGCTAAGCTTGTGTCCCTCCACATTCAGATTGACAAGCTCACGTCCTAAATGTTTCTACAGTGCCTTCTGTTTATCTTAGTAGTATGCTAATATAGGGATTACCTTGGTCTAATTTAGCTTAAGAAATGGTGGGTTTTGGTGGCGATTCAGCAATTACTTCGACATCAGATCAGTAATTTCCAACAGTCGAACGGATATTTTGTGTCTGTTGGATATAAAGTTCCTTTGGGTAAGAAGTACTACTTGTCATCAAAATGGATAAAAGGAGATGTATGTAGACGTATTTTAGTTCTAGATACGTCCCTTCTTATCCATTTTGATGACAAGCACTCCCTCCGTTCCACAATACACCTTCCATTTGTCAAAATTTAGATGTATCTAGACATGTTTCAGTATATAGGTACATCCATGATAGAGCCAATCGGATGGTTGAGAACACTACAATTCGTAGCTACAGATGCGTGTGTGACTCCCAGATGCAGAGGCCGGGGGTCATCATCCTCCTTTTCGAGAAAAAACAGACGCGTGTGTGAGAGGACGAGTGCGTGCCTGCACCTCTTCTCTTCCTGTATAACGTACTACTAAACTCAGAGTACAAGTTTTTATGGGTGGCACGATGGTGCGTGCGAGAAGTCCCGAGAGATAGGTTTAATGCGTCTGAAAAAAAGACTAGCCTAGAGCTCGCCACGTGGCTATTCCTGTCGAACGCCCCATTAACCGTAAGATATGTATACGACGGTGCCAGTTATTGCACGTACACAGCAGTACTCCCTCCTTTCCGGTTTATAGGGCTTAATTCAAAAATCTCACCAACCAAGATGGTGAGTGGTGGAATATTTTTTGTAGTTTGCAAAAGCACCTAATTAATGCTCTTCTTTTTCTCAAAAAATTATGTTTATCAATGCATTAATTGCAATGCATGCATGCATAAAGTACATGCATTGGTCAATTTTCTCTTAATACTTGCATGCAATGATTTAATGCACCTTGGAATCTGAACATGTGTTGGGGAACAACCCAATTGAGCCTTATAAAATGGAAAAACTAAAATTTTGAGATAAGCCCTATAAAACCGGAAAGGAGGGAGTAGAAAAAGAAGTACTCCATCCAAGAATAGTGCCGCACTTCGAAACTAGAACCGTCAATAAATTTTGAGCTTGTGTCTCGTCACATTCCAAATTACTCCATGCTATATTGAATGGCAAACCTGTTCACACCGATCACAACCTAAACGGTTTCCCACTTAGGAGCGTATTAGTACCACGCTATATTGAATTGCAAACCTGTTCACACCGATCATAACCTAAACGGTTTCCCACTTAGGAGTGTATTAGTACTCGGTTATAAATACTAGTATGCCAAGATGACTGCACATTCCGCCTCAACTCCTCATCCACAAAAACAAACAAGTCATTCAGCATCCTTCCCTTGCGTCTGCCATGGCCAGCGTGAGTTCTGGGTCGAGAGATTGCCACCAGGGAGAGGCGAGCATGGAAGCGGAAGCACGAGAGATGTCCCGCCTCGCTGCGAGAGTAGCCGACATGTCCCGCCGGGCGGAAGTAGCAGCACAGAGGTCCCGCCGCGCCGCTGAAGCAGCACGGAGGTCCCGCCGCGCCGTCGATGCAGCAGACTGGTCCGGCCGCGCCGCTGAAACAGCAGAGATGTCCCGCCGCGCCACGAATGCAGCAGAGATGTCCCGCCGCGCCGCGGCGGCCTGGGAAAATTTCTCGCAGGCAGGCGACGACTGTTACAGGCGCATGCATGCGATCGTCCATAGCCAGATGGATCAGATCTCCGGCTGGGCGAGGTTGCAGGACGACATGAAAGCCTCGTTTGAATAGGCTACCGGCGTCATCCGGCAACTAAGGGAGGGCAATGAGAGGCTCTGGGCCGAGCGCGACCTGCTGAGGGAGAAGATCGTCCGAAGTGCAGACCAGCAGGAGGAGACCAGTGCCTTGTTGAAGAGGACCGGCGTCATCGTCAAGAAACTTATGGACGAGAATGACATGCTCCGCAATGAGCGCCAAAGGCTGGTGGAGGAATCCGTGGATGTTCTCAAGCAGCGTCTTGAGGACACGAAAGAGCTCATCGCCGCTCGCCGCGGAGACTAGTTCCCGCGGCCTGCAGCAACGCATCAAGAAAGTAGAGATCAGCGAGCCACATCCTTGTCTTCCTTCTTCTTTTGCCCTTGTGTATTTCGGGCGTAGCTGCATGTGGCTTTTTTAATTATCTTTCTAATTATGTAAGACAATTAATCATCCTTATCTTTCTGTGGAAGATCAATGTTGCGAGGCTGGAATGAAGAAAACTCTTGCTATGGCGACCCTGGCGTTGCTGTTCTTCTAGTTGCTGCTGGGCTTCCTTCAGTTTCCTGGTTTCTTTTGATGTAATAATCGGTTTAGGATGTGGATTGTGTCGTCGGTTGTGAAATGTTGGGTTCTAGCGCAGATGTTTGGCCTTTGTTGGCCTCTTGGGATGTTGCGATTTCAATCTGGTAGCTTTTAGTCCTTCGTGTTATGCTGGAGTTGTGCTGAACTTCTTGTGAATTGTGGTGGTTTTCAGTAATGAAAATCGAAAGGGGCATGTCCTTATATATTCATCAGTCTTGCTATAAGTCGTAGTAGATGCTATATAGGTCCGTCAGATCTTACATCAAGATCCGTGCTTTCAGATTTTCTTTTTTCTCTCTTAAATCTCAGTCGAGTGAGACATAGCCACGCCATTAAACAGAGGCTCGGGCGCCATTAATGGAGACCTTGGGAGAGAGGTGGGCGGCCGATGGAGGTCAAAGGGCTCTCCTCCCGATAAGCACGCGCAGGGGTCTGATCGCATGCCTCTCGTACTCAAATAGCTACCCTGCACGACGCCTCCTAGCTAATAAAAAATGGGGACGCGTGGCGGCACGTAAATGGTACTAGTAAGTAGAACGCCCACGGTTTCAATAATACTTGTGTTTCCGATTGTAACGTGACAGCACTTGTTCGAAAATGACTTTGTTGATTGTTAATGTGTGCGCCTTCACAAATCGGACTGCAAATTTACCACAGCATGTTGGTGCCATGTCATGGCACCAAGCCAAGTTTCATTATTTTCATGCGTGTTTTGGATTTACAGGAATTAAAAAACTAAGTTTCTCAATGTTTCCAACCAAGCCACGACGCCCAGAATTTTGAATTTCATTCCCATTTCTTGCATGGAACCTAGAAATTTACTCGAGGACACACATGTGATTTTTCAACCAACTTTGGTGCACTGGAACATGTGCTTATATTTCAAATTTGAATTATGCACACAAAGGTGACACATTCCCTCCCAGAACCACGAGCCTTCTTGAGAGAAGCTCCGATTTGCAAGAAGCTTATACCAAAATTTGTTCCTATTCGGCCAATTTTTTTACCACGGCATGGTACTACCATGACATCACACTATGCCAAGTTTCATGATTTTAAAACCAAGTTTCTCAATGTTCTCGACCGAGCCATGATGCCCAGATGTTTGATATTTATTCTCATTTTTTGCATGGGACCTACTCCCTCCTTCCATCTATATAGGGCCTAATGTGTTTTTCAAGACAGCCTTTGACTATTGACAATATTAATAGCACAGGAGATGTATACTATGAAAATTATATTACTGGAAGCTCCTTTGACATACAAATTTGAAGGTATGCTTTGTGTAAGTTGCATGTCATATATTATTGCTCTAACGTTTGGTCAAAGTTAGTCTCGAAAAACGCATTAGGACCTATATAGATGGAAGGAGGGAGTAGAAATTCACCCGAGGACACAAATGTGATTTTTCAACCAACTTTGGTGCACGGGAGCATGTGCTTGTAGTTCAAATTTGAATTATGCACATTAAATGACCAAAAACTCAATTAATGTGTAAATAAGGCCACAAAGCCGGAATAATTCCAAAATTTAACAGGGCACTCATATAGTTCTATGTTGCCTTTGTAAATAAACTCAAGGGGGACAACGTATATCGTTTCGCACTCAAAGGTGGCACGTTCCCTCTCAGAACCACGAGCCTTCTTGAGAGAAGCTTCGGTTTGCAAGAAGCTTATACCAAAATCTGTTCCTATTCGGCCAATTTCTTTACCACAACATGGTAGTACCATGACATGACATCCATGCCAAGTTTCATGATTTTCAGACGTGTTTTGGGTTTACAAGAATTATAAAACCAAGTTTCTCAATGTTCTCGGCCGAGCCACGATGCCCAGATGTTTTAATTTTATTCTCATTTCTTGCATGGGACCTAGAAATTCACCCGAGGACACAAATGTGATTTTTCAACCAACTTTGGTGCATGAGAGCATGTGCTTGTAGTTCAAATTTGACTTATGCACATTAAATGACCAGAAACTCAATTAATGTATAAAAAACGACAAACGAACCCAGAATAATTCCAAAATTTAACAGGGCACTAATGTAGTTCTATGTTGCCTTTGTTAAGAAACTCAAGGGGGGGCAGCGTATAACGGTTCACACTCAAAGGTGGCACGTTCCCTCTTAGAACCACGAGCTTCCAAATCGGCCCAATTTTTTACCACAACATGTTAGTGCCGTGACATGACACCATGCCAAGTTTCATGATTTCCAGGCGAGTTTTGGATTTACATGAATTTAAAATCAAAGTTTCTCGATGTTCTTGGCCGAGTCATGACGCCCAGATGTTTGAATTTCATTCTCATTTCTTCCATGGGACCTAGAAATTCAACCAAGGACACACATGTGATTTTTCAACCCACTTTGGTGCACCGGAGCATGTGCATGCAATTCATATTTAGATTATGCACATTAAAAGTCCAGAAACTCAATTAATGTATAAAAAGGCCAAATGAACCCAAAATAATTCCAAAATTTAACAGGGCACTCATATAGTTCTATGATGCCTCTGTAAATAAAATCAGGGGGGAGGCAGCGTATATCGTTTCGCACACAAAGGTGACACGTTCCCTCTCGGAACCACGAGGCTTGTTGAGAGAATCTCCAGTTTTGCAAGAGGCTTATACCAAAACTTGTCCCAATTCAGCCAAAAATTATACGTATGAAAACAGGGTTTAGATTATCCCAAACATCTCGCTAGCTAGACCAATAATGTACTATGATTTGAATTCAACATAAACTGGATACAAATATTTGCATTGGAAAGCGTATGGTACATGTAGTTCATAGTGAAATATGATTACTGCTATATGCATGTTTTTTGTTATCAAGATAATATTTAAATTATTGTATAACTTGACAAAATCGTATATAAGGAAAATTGATTCAAATTTAGTCCATATGGTAGACGACAATATATATGTTCACATGGTGGAGTAAAATGTTCATATATGATGGAAGATCAAAATGTACGACTACATCAATTATAAACCGCAAGGTCACCTAACGATATATTCGAATTCAACATAACGTGGATTCAAAAATTGAAATTTGAGATCATGGCATCTGTAATCATATAAAAAGGGACATTACTCTTTCTTTGGTGGGAATTGATTTGTTTTTTGTTGTTGTTGAGGGAAGTGCGAATCGATTTGGTACTGTGCAGGGTAATCTTGTTCTCCCATTTTTTTTTACATTTTTCTTGTAGTTTTTTCAATGGCATCTATAGCAATATAGTAAAAGGGGACATGACTCTCTTGTGTCTTGTATGAATTGTTTTTTTACACGTTAAGTTTGTTCTGCCGAACAAGGAATCCGCACCTTGTTATCCCAAAATTTTCAAGCTCGAGTATCTTTTGTCTCACCTGCTTTGAAACTCCCGCTTCTTCAACCCGCGCTGCGCCTTGTTATCCCGAAATTTGGACGCGCGCGAGAACTCCCTCCTCATCCGAAATCGCTCCCGCAGCCCAGACACACGAAATCCCCCTTCTACCCCTCAGCCGAAAATGAAGCTCCAGGTCGCGGTGGCAAAACCGATGGGGGTACGCTGGTAACTTACCCTACATTTCGGACAAGCGCGTCCCTAAGCTTGGCTCCCCCTCCCCCTTCGCCCCCCCATTCGTACACCGAGGCCGCCAAAACCCGCTAAACCCCATGCTCCTCCGTCGGCCTCCCGACCGCCGCCCAGCCGGAGACTCTTCCCCGACAACGTCGTCCACCGCAACAGCTCGCCGTCCCTCATCCACTGCACCGGATGAGGATCCGTTGTCGATCTCGTCGTCCCGCCGGATCAGCCGCCCCGTCCTCCACCTCCAAGGAGCTGCCCCGACGTTCGCCTCATCTATCGCGCCACCTCAATCCCCACAGCGCCGTCTTGACCTGCCCCACCGGAACCGCAGCACCCTCACCAATTCCTCCGATGAAGCTGAGGCCAACTCGGCGCCACCAAGGAGGTTCTGCACTCACCTCTGCATTTTATCTTTTATTCGATCCACGGGGTTGCCGGTGCTCGATACCGAGCAGACATGGCGTTTCTCCATCGACGGCACCGTCGCCGGCCACATCATCCACGTCGTCTCTCCCCCATGTCGTTGCTTCCTCGGCGGCGACTTCCACAACGGCACTAGCTGCAGCTGCTCCGGCTCTCGCTCGCGCTGCAGCTCTGTTCTTGCTGTCGGTCGCGCTGCTGCACTGCTCCTACTTTCGTTCGTGCTGCTGCTCTGCTCTTGCTCTTGCTTGCGCTGCTGCTGCTGCTGCACGACCTCCGGCAGCTACAGGAGTTGCTGCTTTAGCACTCGCTCGCGGTGCTACTGCACGACTTGCTCTTTGCTAGTGCGTTCCCTGCTCGAGCGTCTGCTGATTTAGATCACTGCTTCTCTGCTACTAGTGCTCGAACGCCCTAAACATCTATTGCAATGCTCTGTTACTAGTTCAATCAGTTTCGACATTAAAATTCAGTTTTGACTGTGAAGTTCATTTTCTTCAGTTAAGTTCAGAGTGAACAGTACTTACAGCATCTGTCGGAGCGGCCGTGGCGCGGCTGATGCGTTTTACATCTAGCACTTTTTGGTGATGTATTTTACAGCATCTATTGCAGATGATATTAGGGTCCCACTTCAGATTAACGTTGTTTGTCTTGTCATGCTTCAACCTCGTCGCCGTACACCTTAGCAGAGCTGCTCCAACGACGAAACCGTCCATCACAGCGGAGCAGTACCCTCGGCGCCGTTTCCAGAGGCCTCGGATCTTCTTCCCCGCCTCCGACAGTCACACCAGCATCATCACCATCCTCCACGTCCAACCCAATGATGCTGAGGTCCACAAGGCTATGCCAAAGAGGTTGTACACTCGTCGCATCACTTTGTTTCTCCATTCCTCTGTTCTTCCAATTCATGTGAGCCAAACACCCAGGTTGACTAAAATCCTATGTTTCCAAATGCTCTGTTTTGCACGTGCATTCCTATCCTATTCCTGTGTTTTTCCTGTCCCTGCGTTTATAGAATCCTCCAATTCTAAGGAGCCCTTACAGATTTACTTCATTTTCAGATGGGCGTCAAAGAAACCTCTGTGTGTTATGTCCTGCTCCTGGCGTGCCATCATCCACCCCACCTGAGGTGCACCATCGACATAAGCATTCACTGCAGCAGAGATCCCCCTGCAGACTTCCTTTCGCCGCCTCAGATCATCTTCCCCGTTGCCGGCAGCCACGCCAACTGCATTACCATCATCGACTGAGCAGATGAACCGGAGGACTACACAGTTCCGGAAGAGAGGTCGCAGTCTTTCGTGTTTGCTTATGTTATACATCGGTTATTATTACCTGCTACTTTATCGTTCAATCTTGAGTTTTGAATTGCCCATGGGTCTCATATCGAGCCAGCAACGAATAGTATCTGTCTACTATCTGGTTCATCTAGGGTCTTCTATGTGGTTCATGTTGGGTGGGCAACAAACAATAGATGATCCATTGTCTATCTTTTTAAACTGAAGCTATAATCTACCTGCTATCATTAGTTTTGGATCCATCCAGTCGTTTGCTACCATCAGTCTTGATTTTTTGATGCACCCCTTAGGCCTTACAAAATCTAACTATTTTTTATTATTATGCATGTCAGATATTGTACACAATCGTACTGAACATGTAGAGAAAAAGAGAAGACCGTTGCGTGCAAATATAATGTCATGCAGACGCTGCTCCATGGTGGGCGAAGTGCCCCCCCCTCCTGCATTTCCAGATTGTATTCCAGAGGAAGATAACTGTTCAGATGGAGATTCAGAAGGAGCCGACCACGCCTGTTTACCACCTGAGGTGTTTGCTCTAACCTGGCATGCTGATGTTGGTCATATCATGCATATGGCGCCTTGCATTGATTACATTATACATCTTATATGTCATCAGCTTAGTTTAGATTTGCTTTGTGTGAATGCCACCTGTTTGGTTTCTATATCATACTCCCACCATTCCTAATTATTTGTCTTTTTAGAGATTTCAACAAGTGACTACATACGGAACAAAATGAGTGAATCTACACTCTAAAATATGTCTATATACATCCGTATGTGGTAGTCCATTTGAAATCTCTAAAAAGACAAATATTTAGGAACGGAGGGAGTATATGGGAATTATGCAATGCCATCTTCTTTAGCCAGGCATCATATACGTGAATCATACAATGCCATCCTGTTTAGCCAGTCATCATATATGTGAATTGTATTGTGCCATATTTTTTTCCATAATGTATTCCATTTGTCAACAATGTTTATACATTCATCTACTCTTCCTATGCATCAGCCATTTGAGACAGTCATGGGAAAATCTGGAGTGAAAACAAGGTCTTCTGAGCAGTCAGTGCTACCTGCCGATGCATATTTCTTGCTGGTTACAGATAGCTCCTCAGAGGAGGATTCAGAGAG